>NC_133327.1:682823240-682935361 GCF_042186555.1 Aquarana catesbeiana | reverse complement strand
GAGCAAACAAAGTCCGCTGGAGCCCACACACGATCAAATTGTCCGACGAAATCCCGTCCGCCGGGCAAAGTCTGCCGTAAAGTCCGCTCGTGTGTACGCGTCAAATCTGTCCGCTTTGGCCAATTCAGCCTCATCCCACCACCTAGAACACAATGAAAACAAGGAAGCCCAATGACAGACTGGTGTTCTACCTTAAAAACAGAACTGAAAGTTATTGAGGTTCTATTTGATGAGGCTGAATCGGCCGAAGCTGACAGGATTTGATGGGGCATTGGCAGTAAATGGGACCTCAATGTCTTCTAGGTCTGTTTTCAAGGTAGACGGCCAGGTTGTCAGTGGTCTTCCTTGTTTACATTTTTCTTCTAGGTCAGTGGTCTTCAAACTGTGGCCCAGGGGACAGATGTGGCCCTTTGCTTGCATTTATCAGGCTCTTGGGTAACTATTCCTCCACTGATACAAGGCACTATTCCTTCTACACCAACAAGGGGGCCTAATTCCTGTCACTGATACCAACAATAGGGTACTATTTCTACCACTTACCCCAACAATGGGGCACTATTCTTCCCACTGACACCAACTGCAGGGCCCTATTCTCCCACTGACACCAATGATGGGGCACCATTCCTCCCACTGACACCAATGATGGAGCACTATTCCTCCCACTGACACCAGTGATGCGGCACTATTCTTTCCCTTTTTACCAACAATGGGGCACCATTCCTTCCACAGACAAAATGATGGGGCACTATTCCTCCCACTGACACCAATGATGGGGGCACTATTCCTCGCCCCGATACCAACAATGGGGGCATTATTCCTCCCACTGACACCAACTGCAGTGTCCGTATTCTTCCAACTGACACCAATGATGGGGCACTATTCCTTGCCCTGACACCAACAATGTAGCACTATTCCTCCTACAGACACCAATGATGGGGCACTATTCTCCCACTGACACCAATAATGGGGCACTATTCCTCCCACTGATACCAACAATGGGGCACTATTCCTCCCACTGGTACCAACTGCAGGGCCCTATTCTTCCCACTGACACCAATGATGGGGCACTATTCCTTTCCCTGACACCAGCAATGCAGCACGATCCTCCCAACTGACACCAATGATGGGGCACAGTTTCTCAAACTGACATCAATGATGGGGTACTATTCCTCCCATAGGAGGTCAGGTTACATACAGGAGAAATCCACATATCTGTTCACCTCATGCAATATATGATCTCTTATAACGTGGAGATCATTGGGATCTGGCAAGCGGCACATTTAATTATATTTGGAAAAACAGATTGAAAATATTCTTCACTGGAAGTGGTTCACTTTATAGAAAGATTTGGATTGAAATGAAAACACCAGAACACTTTATATGTATATGTTTTTATGGAAAAATATAATTTTAATTAACTTAACTTTTATTTTTTGGTAAATATTATTTTTCGATGAATAATTTTCTGATGAATTTGTTATTATGTTCATTTAATCACATGGTGGTAATTTTGTGTTGTTCACAATATTTCACTTTATTGATTCACATGAAACAGCGCATATCTTTTATATTTTGAGCACCCTATCTTCACCTCCTCATATTCAAGGAGTAGTAAAAGTGTAGCAGTCTTACCTATATTTAGAGCAAATGTTTTTCTATACTACTATTCCTTCCACTGACATCAGCAATGGGGGCACTATTGGTCCCACTGACACCAATGCTAGGACACTATTCCATCCCTTATACCAAAAATGAGGCACTATTTTCTCCTAATGACACACAATGATGGAGCACTATTTCTTCCCCTAATACCAACAATGGGACACTATTTCTCCCACTGACACCAACTGCAGGGTCCTATTCTTCCCACTAACACCAATGATGGGGCACTATTCCTTGCCCTGATACCAACAATGCAGCACTGATCCTCCCACTAACACCAATGATGGGACACTATTCCCTCCCCTTTTACCAACAATGGGGCACTATTCCTCCCACTGACACTAATGATGAGGCACTATTCCTTCCACTGACACCAACAATGGGGCACTATTCCTCCCACTGACACCAGTGATGGGGGCACTATCCTCCCAC
The DNA here is from genome assembly GCF_042186555.1 of Aquarana catesbeiana. NCBI lineage: Eukaryota > Metazoa > Chordata > Amphibia > Anura > Ranidae > Aquarana > Aquarana catesbeiana. The sequence goes on along the minus strand of NC_133327.1, from coordinate 682,933,267 downwards.
TGACACCAATGATGGGGCACTTTTTCTCCCACTGACACCAATGATGAGGCACTACTCCTTCCACTGACACCAACAATGAGGCACTATTCTCCCACTGAGATCAATGATAGAACACAAATCCATTCCCCTTATACCAACATGGAGGCACTATTTCTCCCAATGAGACCAATGATGGGGCACTATTTCTTCCCATAATACCAAAAACGGGGGCACTATTCCTCCCACTGATACCCATGATGAGGAATTATTTACTCCCAGTGATGCCAGGGCATTTTCTACTCACACTGGCCACAATCCAGCCCCCTCAACATCTAAAGGATAGTAAACTGGCCTTTGTTCAGAAAGTTTGGAGACTCCTGTTCTAGGTGGTGGCATATGCATTGGATGCTACCACCTAGAAGAGTATGGAAACAAGGAAGCCCAATGACAGCCTGGTGGTCTACCTTCAAAACAGACCTAAAAGTTATTGAGGTTTCAATGGGATGAGGCCTGAAGCTGACAGGATTTGATGGAGCATTGGGCAGTAAGTGGGACCTCAATGACCTTTAGGTCTGTGTTGAAGGAAGACCACCAGGTGGTCAGTGGGTCTTCTTGTTTCAACTTCCACTTTAAGAATGTGTAGCGCTACCCCCCAAGGGGCTGCTGTAATTTTAATTGGGTCTTAATTGGGTCTTTCCCAAGGTTTGTGAAGAGGCAGCCAGGACACACAGAAACAATTCATTCATTTTGGGGTGTAGGGATGGAATACTCCAGATTAGCTGTGTATATTTTCAGGAGGACACTCTAACCTTGCTAAGTCTCCCTGAACAATGTCTAGGCAGGGAGCAAGTACAAATAGCAGAACTGAGTATCTTTTTTTAAAAGCTATCCCAGTCAGGACTACCACTAGTTCTTCCACCAAAAGGAAAACAGCACACATTCACTAAGACCCCGGGCTCAGGTCAGGTACGCACAATGTCAAAGGATCACCGGATGCCTCCTTCCAGTATCCAACAAACACTCTTCAGTGAGGAAGAGGTTAATGCTCACAATGCCACAGGACAGCCAGACCCTTCCCAACTTCACCAGTCACTTTTCAGTGAGCTCCTTAGACCAGGTCCTCAGATGAGGGTTCCCTTAATTAGCTTCAGAGAAATGATTTTTAAAAGTAGGCCCCCTCAGCTATGCCACATCTGGGACCTCGATGAACCACAGCTTAAAATAAAGAGACTGTTGCAGATGGGGGTAGCTACACCCACCAGACAGGTGGAATCCCTCCAACAGGAAGAAGACACTGCTGTTCCAAAGCTCAGACTGTGTATATGCTTCTCCAGCCACCTACTGGGCACAACTCCCTAGAGATTGGCTGAAGCACAATAAATATTCAGATTGCCCCATTTGCCTTGGCCAACCTTCTATGTTCCAGAAGCCTCCAGGAAGGCAGGGGGTGAGCAAATCAATCAGCAGCCTGTGAGATCCAGAACAGCCAAAAGCAATCAACAACTGCTCCACTGATTATTGTAGTGGAGAGAAAAAGAACTCAATGTGCCTAACATCCTAGGAACTAGAAGGGTGCTACATATGCCATACCGCAGAACCTGTGAAGAGCTTCCCCACAGGTGCAACTTGCCAAAAGAAGTCCATGAATACTGTCTAGTTTTCAGGGTCCCGTGTTAATGCAACAAAAGTCACCTTGCCACTAGATGTTTATTAAGCCCTTTAAGGTAATGAAATGCACAGTGCCATCATATGACATATCTAGGATTTGAGCTATTACCCAACAACCAAAAATGCCTTTCAGAGGATACAGGGAGAGAAAAGAGGCAACTGCATTGGACAATAGTACACTTATCATGCTCTATATCCATGTCCTAGAATGCCGTCAGGGTTGATTTCCAGGATAGATGCTGGTTTAGGTCTAGACTATGTCTTCACCATAAATATTGCTTTATGCAGTGATTCAAAATCAGAGTTTTTTCTTCTGAGCCTTTTTTCATCCATTACGTCTAGAGCTGGGCCCCCTGCTTCGGGCCCGGGCGCAGAGTATAATACACTGATAAGAGAAGACGGACTCTTTGTCTACTTTTTATCTGGTCTTTATCTCAGAATCCACAGTCATTGTTTCGGTGGCGGATGTGCGCTCTGTACCATCGTAGGAAGACTTAGGGAACTTCTGTCAGCGCTCCCACATCCCTTGTTTCATCATTGATCTAAACATCTCTGTTTGTATTTTCATGACAATGTGTATTGAGCCAAAGCCGGTGGAACACAAAGCCTCAGAAAAAGCACTCTTCAGCGAGGTGACCCAGGTGACCTTCCCCAGGTGGGCCTTTGCTGACCCCAACTTCTTCAGCTGCTTAATACAACAATTGTGTGTCTGTGGCTTCTCTGGAGAGGAGTCTGAAAACATAACAACGTGATATTATAGCCATTGTGATTGAAAGATTATCAATGGGCGGTAGGCGTTTGGGTTAAGGGATGAGAGAATGCTTGCGAAGGGAAGAGCGGGCAGTCTCTAAAGGGCCTATTTAAAAAGGGTTATAAAATCAATACGTCTCTTTTTTTTTTTGCGTGTAATAAGGATTCTGACAACTTTGCCTCTGGGTAATGTCTTCATTAATTTTCACCGTATTTCAACAAAAGGGGAATTAATCCGGCAAAATCTCTTTAGCCAGGAAATGTTTTTTTTTGTTTGTTTTTTATCCCAGTGTATTAACCGTTGTTGCCAATGGAAGCTAGAGATGGAATTTTCCGTAAGTCTTATTATTTCTTTTTTTTTTATATTTGACTTATTTTGCCTTTTTTGTCTTGTTTGACTTGTTCATATATATATATATATATATATATATATATATATATATATATGTACATATATAATTATCATCGTTTCTTCTTCCTTAAAGTGGTTCTAAAGGCTAAAGATTTTTTTTTTTTTACCTTCATGCAACGAAGATAAAAAACCTTCAGGTGTGCAACCCCCCTAATACTTGCCTAAGTCCAATCCTGATACAGAGACGGGCATGAGAGCCGAGGCTCTCTTGGGTCACTCCTTCCTCATTGGCAGGAGCCATTGGGGTCAGGGTCAGGAACTAGCCAAGGTCAAACCAGGAATCAGCAGAGACAAGTCAGGGTCAGGAACTAGCCAAGGTCAAACCCTAAAATCAGCAGAGACAAATTGTGTCAGGAGGCAGACCGTGGTCACACCAGGAATCAGCCGATAATTACACAGCAACTGCCGGCTGTCATTTTGACAGTAATTACTGGCAAGTGCAACAGGGGGTGCGGCAGTGGGGTAAAAGGACAGGAAGTCATATACACTCCCTATTTACCTCAACAACGTTTTGTTTTTGGTGGTGTGTAGGATGCCCAATGTCCACAACTGGTCGTATCAGTCCAAGTTCTCAGTTTGACCCCTTTTCACATCACAATCCTCAATTGTCTCTCCCCCATTTTACATCAGAATCCACAGTTCCTCTTTTCACATCAGAAACCTCAGTCAGCCCTCCCCCAACCTTTCATATCAGAGTCCTTTGTCTCTCCCCCCTGTAATTCTTTTACATGAGAGCCCTCAGTCCCCTTGCCCATCCTTCTGCATCAGAGTCCTCCATTCCCCCTTTGTTCTCATCTGAGTTCTCAGTTCCCCCCCTTTTATATTAGAGTCCCTATTCCCACCCTTCTTTGACATCAGAGTCCTCAGCCCCCCCCCCCCCCCCCCCCCCATTTTACATCTGAGTTTCAGAGAGGAAAAAATCTTACGTTTCACACTACAAATAGTGCTTAATCATGAGCTATGATTAAGCACTGTTTGTACTGTGAAACGCGTAAGATTTTTTCGCTCTTGCTGTGACCTGTATTTTAGATGACATTTTTTGAATAAAAGGCAAAAAAACTTTTTTGGAGTGCGGCTGTCCAGAACTTTCTTTTGATGTTAGATTGCTATATGCATTGCCAGCACCTGGGCTTCTAAACTGGAGGAGAGGCTTTTTACTCTTGTCTGATCCACCTGGAGCGGTGATACTCTCTCTAGGAGGGTGCTACAGTAACGAGATAGGGAAATGTTGGTGACCAAGCTGCATTGCTTAGCTTTAGTAGAAGAAAGTGAGGTCACTGACTCGCGCTGAACTGTGTGGCAGGGGTGCCTGGATGAAAAAAAACTGGGCTGAACTGAATCATACATTTGCCAGCTGGCAAAACAATTCCCATAGAAGGATTTCAACGACGTATCTCATCGTTTGCCTGGATTTTAGCTTTAATTAAACACAGAAGCCTTAGACATCTTCCGAGAATTGTTTTCATGTTTTGCTTGTACAATCCCTTTAAATGCCATTTCACTTCTTGGCAGATTGTGGTTTTCTTGACATGGTTCCAGCTTGAACCTCATTAGCATATATGCATTTTATGGAGGCTGTCATGTCTGATATCAGAGGAGTGGAAAAAAAAAGGCCAAATTATTCTTCATCTCTGGTGTAATTATCTCAGGTTTCATCACAATTTCCATTTAGCCTCCAATAAGCGCGGGACTCGTCTCTTCCGCAGTGTTCATGATGTTAATACGCTCTGTAATGGCCGACCGCAGAGAGGCTGAACTGAGTTTTTAGAGCTTTTCAGATAATTATTGCCTCCACACCCCCCCAAAAAAAAGTTATATATTTCCGCACTTACTTTTGATGGTGCCTCAATGAATTTCACTGCCAAATATGAATAGGAACATTTTTTTTTCTCTGGGAATTATAATTTATTGTTACATTATAGCAGAGAGGGTCTGAACAAGGAGAACAGTACAGTATGGATTGTATGGTATATGCTGTTACACAGCATGCTGTATAGGGGGCAAAATTTTGTAATAGAGTTGGGTAGGGATGAGAAGACCGATTTTAACGTAGTTTAATTTGTTGCAAAATTTGCCATAGTGCTGCAAATGGGCCGGCCCCATAGTGATATTGAAGCGCATGATGCCTTCTTGGGGGAGGAGTGGGGTGGGGGGGGGGGGGGGGTGAGGTGTCATTTAAATGTAGCTGTGTTTAGTCAATAGGAAAGAGGAAAACTGAGGACTCTGATGAAAAAGGATGGGAAGAGGGGGTTGAGGACTCTCGTTTAAAAGGATCATGGGGGGACAGAAAACTCAGATGTGAAATGGGGGGGGGCTGAGGACTCTGATGTCAAAGAAGGTGGGAATAGGGACTCTAATATAAAAGGGGGGACCTGAGAACTCAGATGAGAAAAAGGGGGAATGGAGGACTCTGATGCAGAAGGATGGGCAAGGGGACTGAGGGCTCTCATGTAAAAGAATTACACGGGGGAGGGACTGAAGACTCTGATATGAAAGGATGGGGGAGGGCTGACTCAGGTTTCTGATGTGAAAAGAGGAACTGTGGATTCTGATGTAAAATGGGGGAGAGACAATTGAGGATTGTGATGTGAAAAGGGGTCAAACTGAGAACTTGGACGTGAAAGGGGGGAAACTGAGGATTCTGATGTAATATGGGGGGTTGAGGACTCTGATGTGAACAGGAGTAAGGATAACTGAAAACTCTGATGTAAGGGAGAAGGAGGCTGGGAACTCAGATGTGAATGGGGGTGAAACTGAAGAATCTGATGTAATATGGGGGGGGGGGGCTGAGGCTCTGATGTGAATGGGGGGCAAATTGAGAACTTGGATGTGAAAGGGGGGGGGAACCTGAGGCCTCTGTTGTAATACGGGGGGGACTGAGTACTCAGATGTGAAGGGGGGGCTGAAGACTCTAATTTACAGGGCTGGGTGCTACCACTAGGCAAACTATTCAGCCGCCTAGGGCGCACTGCTGCCTAGGGCACCCGCCCACTGGTGTTCCTACTCTCCTTTCTCTGCAGCAAGCAACTAAGTCATAGCATCAACCGGCAGTTGCTGCTCCGAGGCGCAGCGGCGGCGGAGGACTGTGGTCCTGTGGTCCTGACTCCCGAATGAATGGAAGCAAGCAAACATTCATTGATGGGCGCTGTGAGGCTGTATTTGATGGGCGCTGTGAGGCTGCATTTGATGGGCGCTGGTGAGGTTGCATTGATGGGTGCTGGTGAGGCTGCATTTGATGGGTGCTGGTAAGGCTGCATTGATGGATGCTGGTGAGGCTACATTTGATGGCGCTGGTGAGGCTGCATTTGATGGGCGCTCATCGAGGCTGCATTTATGGGTGTTGGTGAGACTTCATTGATGGGCACTGGTAGGCTGCATTGATGGGGGCTGGTAGGCTGCATTGATGGGCGTGGGCGAGGCTGCATTTGATGGGCTTTGGTGAGATTGCATTTGATGGGCACTTCATTAAAAAGGTGGGGTATACATGGGCAGGGCAAGGGAGTGGAGTCAGGGGTGGAGCCAGGGGGGGCGGCAAAATTAGGTTTTCATCTAGGGTGTCAAAAATCCTTGCACCAGCCCTGCTGATGTAGTATGGAGAGATTAAGAATTCAGACGTGAAAGGGGGGGGGAACTGAATTACTCCAATGACCAGTCTAGGGGTTGTAGTGTTTTTTGTTTTATTTTAGTTTAGGAACTGGCCTGGGATAGGAGAAGTTGATAGTATGAATCTCCAAATTGAACTATTCACAGTTGAGGACAGCTTGCTTTGTGGAACTGTGTAGCAGACTGTACAGGATTGAGCAAAGTCCCTTGCAAAAGAGAAGGAATTGAGTGGACCTGCTCTTCAGGACACCAGGCAGTGCCCCTCTTTAGCCTACACCCAGCAGCTGACTTCTAGTACCCAGAGGGCGATTCAGCAGCACACGTCCCTAGGATCCCTTTAGGGGGTCTGTACTAACAAGGCCCTGGTCACAGGTCACCTTCCTCCATGATACCAGACAGTATCCATGGACATCGTCCCTCAGTCAGCCCTCAGGAGAACTCTGGGTTTCAGCATTCTCTGTTCAGGCCCTCAGGTCGCCCACCTGAGGCTGCATGGCAGCCTGTGCTGGGGAGAGGCAATGTGCCCCCTCCTCAACTGGACCTCTCCAGGAAAAGACCAAGAGCTCAGGTGCTCCCTGAACATAAATACAGGCACCCAGCATGCCCAGGGGCACCTCCCCTTCCAATTGGCTGGGGCTGCATCTATATTTATGCTGCTCATCTGAATGGTTTCCACCTACAATCCAGAACTTTCCTAAGTTGCTTGGATACAGGAAAACTCCAGGCAGCATAAGCATCATCAGAGCATCCTGAGCAGGCAGGACTAAACGATCACGGCTCCTGTTAGGCAGACAGCCCAAACAAATCTACCTAACTGCTCCTATGTCAAGCAGGGGGACCAAAAACTATTCTAACTACTCTAGCACCTACCTCAGAGGGTGCTACACATTCATTTACCTAATTTATTTGTGCACTCTTGCTTTAGATTTTTTCTTTGACTTTTTTCCTTTTTTTTCCTCTTTGTGAAAAAAAAGGAAATAATGAAGCTAATGAGGGTGAAATTAATGCACCCTCTGGAGCTATTTAAAGCACCTTGATTTTCAGGGAAAGTAATTAAATGAACACTCCTAACTTTGCTTGCCTCTATTTTTTGGTTTCGCTGCAAGTTCTGAGAAACACAGCACAGCTCAGGATAAAACAACTAGACATAGCATGGATGGACTTGTAAGGGTGCTGGGCAGGTCAGGGGGACAGGGTGGTCCTCACGTGACGTCCTTCATGTTTTCCTCTTCATTGGGCGCCAAGCAAGGGTCACTTGAGAGGCCTACCCCGGGGTGGGTTCTTCTGGGCTACGCTAGGCGCCTTATACCGGGTCACTTTACTACACATGGGGAACCTTTGCTTTGTGCCGTTTTCATCAATGCCCTTGGACAAGGCTGAGGCTGCCATGGGGAAACACTCGACCTTAAGGTGGGCCTCTACTCTTAGAGATGATTGTACAACATTTACACTGGCATTGAAGCTCTTCTCTAGTTAACTCTTGGTTTCCTGTGACAATGTACACCTTCTCTGTAGTCTGCATTTAGGAGGGACACACTCAGCCTTGTCCACATCCACCTGTCAAGTGTTTTCCTCTACTACTCCCCAGTAGCGGAGTGGACCCCTCTGTGCACTCTGCATGAGCTCCACACGTGCACTTAGCTTAACTATTAAACTTCCATACCTCTGTACAGGATGGGAACTTCTGCAGCGCAAATCCGCTCTCGTTGGCTGTCTCTTGGAGACAGACCGCTAGCGTAAGGAGTGCCGACACCATCTCCCTTTCTGCTAGAGAACAGTCCACCTGTAACAGGTACATACTATCAACAGGCTGCTTGTCCTAGCTTGTACTTGTCCTTCCATTATCCTAGGTATCTACTTGTGTCTTTTCATTACTCCATTCCACACCAATGTCTTCCATAGCTCCCAACTGATTTGGAGCAATGTCCCTCTGTCCCTCTTCCTCCTCATTTGTCCCTCTTTTTTGGTCTGATCTTTATAGTTGTATATAAAATGCATATTTTTTCTTTCTAAAAGTGTTTCCCAGTGATAAACCTTTCATCCAAATTCTAAATTGCTGCATTTGTACATTTTAAAAGTCCTTGTGGATTTATTTAACCTTTTTTTTTGTGAATTCTCCTTTAAGGGGGTGTTGCAGAGGGCGTGTCCTATGCCTACATACTTTTGTTAGTAGATGTCCCTCATTCCCATCTCAAAATGTTGGGAGGCATCGTCTTCATACCCCAGTGTGTTAAGAACCACTCTGTAAACTATGTGTGCCGGTTACTTGCAATACACCTCTTTCAGTAACTTCAGACCAGGCAAAGACAACGTTTCAATACTTTACTTAAGGAAAGTGCAAAATGAACATTTCAAAGTGCATCATACAAGTACATGGTCTTTCTTACATCCCTACTCCTAACTATAGGCTTGTGCTGCCCTGGCATATCTGCAAAGGTGAAGTCCAAGCAATTACATTCCTTCAGAAGCACTCTTGTGCGGTTGTAAGTCCTTCAGAGGCACACTCCAATGCTGGTGTCTATGAGGGGTGAACCCCAGGTTCGATGATTTTATATCCCGATGGTAATAGGTGACATTCGTCTGCTCTTTGCAGGTATTGTTCTTTGACTAAAACTAAATTGAAATTTGACATCAAAATTAAGACTGCACTACCATATAAGAATAAGTAGGGGGCATCTACTAAGCTGCTGAAAGAAAAACAAAAATAAGAAAAAGGCTTTTCTTATTTATTTTTTATTTTTTTAATATTTAATGTTGGTAATATATTTAGGTAATACTGTATGTGCAATAATATTACAGTCAATAGAGTTTACAGTTTTGGGGGATTTTTTATATTTTAACCCTCTTCTGTTTATCAAAAATAAATATTTTTGTTTGTTTATGAAATTTTTATTTATAAAGACGTTATATATCACAACGGCTAAATCTGTGTCTGTAGTGCATGTTCAAACCTTAATACCAGAAATAATAATATGTTATTACATTTTGATTTCAGGAGTATATAACGAGTTTGGCAATTCCAGAGAAATGCCTAAATAATGCATTACAATGTAACTAAACCCATTCGATTTTAGTTGACTAAAATGTACTGGAGACCAATTGAGATGACTAAAATATGTCTAAAACTTAAATGGCATTTTAATCAAAGGACTAAAATACGACTAAAACGAAAACACCATTTCAGTCAAAAGACTACACCTAAAGCCAAGTCAAAATTTGATGTAAAAATTAACACTGCCTGCCACAAGGCAAGGTAAGAACCCCACCTCAGATGGTGCCGCAAGGGTGCCCTAGGGGGCCTTCGGGGGGAGGGGGGTGCTTTCTTGTGTTAAAGCCTGTAGCACCCCCATCACCAGATCAGGCACCAAACACTGTTGGCTGGTTGTCTAGCGTCAAATAGCCCACTTGCCAAAAGGCAAGGTAAGAACCCCACCTCAGATGGTGCCACAGTGGTGGTGCCGGCCTGCCACAAGGCAAGGTAAGAACCCCACCTCAGATGGTGCCGCAAGGGTGCCCTAGGGGACCTTCGGGGGGAGGGGGGTGCTTGCTTGTGTTAAAGCCTGTAGCACCCCCTTCACCAGATCAGGCACCAAACACTGTTGGCTGGTTGTCTAGCGTCAAATAACCCACTTGCCAAAAGGCAAGGTAAGAACCCCACCTCAGATGGTGCCACAGTGGTGGTGCCGGGGGAGGGGGAAGGTTCCTTGCTTGTGCTATAGCAAAATTCTCTTAATTGCCCCTATAGCACCCCCACCACCAGATCAGGCACCAAACATTGTTGATCAATTGTCTAGGATCACATTGTGAAACTGCCACAAGGCAAGGTGTGAACCCAACCTCAGATGGTGCCACATAGGTGCACTGGGGGGCCTTCAGGGTTGGTGGCAGGTGGGGGGGAGGGAGTTGTTTGTGCTATAGCAAAATTTCCTTCATCACCTTGTAGCACCATCAGCACCACATCACATAGTATTACAGCATATGCTTCAGTTTGCCTCAAGCAGCCAAAGAGCTAGGTTCACCACTGCTTGTTGAGCAACTACCATGGTCTAGTATGGGGTTGGGCTGCCACCCTGTAGGTAGAATGTGCCAGATTTTGGTTTCTGCTATGTATCTGCTGTCCTAATTTATATTATATGCTTCAGGGTTACTTTTAAAATATGTTCATGTGGAACACAAGGTTTAATTTCTTCCTTCTTTAATATGTCTTCAAAAACTGGTAAAAATGAAATCAAATAAAATTCCCATTTACTGCTCCAGCACTTAACAGCCATCATATGTTTCGTTTAGGGCGAGACAGGACAATTCTATGAAAAGAATGGAAAGGAAGTGTGTCTTTACTGCTTAATATAAAGAATATTAAAATATATTTGACATGAACCTTCATTATCCCATTGTACTGACACTAATTAGCCCTTCCACTAACCTAATAGCCTTCGATTAATGACAGTAGCAGATCAGCTCTCTTGGCCTTTGTAAAGATCACCCAGTGAGGTCAATGATCAAACTTCTGAGAGCTCATCCTGCACAGCAAAGGTCAATTACTTATTTTCTGGGCCAATGCGTTCATTCTTGAGTAACAAGTCAGCATTAACTCCAAACCTTGCCGCATTTTAGTGAAATGGGTGAGCAGACACCGCAATTAGAGCGTGTGTACACAGGCGTCGGTCTCAGGAGGAAAAACACACCTAACCGAGGAAAAAAAAAAAAAATTAAACATAACCCTTATTGCTGTGCACCAGTGGCATCTCCAGCTTTCATATTTAGGGGGGACACATGGGGGGTCAGGGACAAAAGTAGGGGGGCAACTATAAAATGCAAATATATATATACAGGGGAACCTCGGATTGCGAGTAACGCGGTTAACGAGCGTTTCGCAATGCGAGCACTGTATTTTTAAAAAATCGTAACTCGGTTTGCGAGTGTTGTCCTGCAAAACAAGCACGATTCAGGCCAAAGCGGTGTGCAGTACCGCTTTTGGCCTGAGGTGGGGGGCGCCTGAGCAGAGCCCAAAGTCCCATTCGGAAATGCACAGAAAGGACTGAGTACAGCACAGCTGACCTTGGCAAATCTCGGGTAGGAAGTCTTTCCGAGGTTTGCCGAGGTCAGCCGAAGTCAGCCTTTTCGGCCGTTTCCGAGGCTCTCCGGCAACCCCCCGCCTCTGGCCGCATGCGGTATTGCATCCCATTGAAGTCAATTCGGAACAAATTATTTTCGTTTCCATTGACTTCAATGGGAAAACTCGCTTTGATATGCAAATACTTTGGATTACGAGCATACTCCTGGAACGGATTATGCTCGTAATCCGAGGTTCCACTGTATATATATCCTGGGGCCCTTTACTATGATCCCAAAACGGGCCCTTTCCTTTTGTTCTGCAGTGAGCTCCCTTTCTACTGTATTGGGGCCCCCCAGGGTGGCAGAAAACAAGAGATATATGTCACCAGCATACCAAGAAAATATAAAGGTCCAAAGCAGTGGGAGAACTATCAGGGTTGCAAAGGTTGTCTTGCCTCCGGCCCTGGTGTTCTGCCACTGTGGGGTTCCCCAGCCTCCTCTTGCTGTCCTGCCCCTGCTATTGACAGCGCTGGTCTGGCATCTCTTGGAATTTACAGGCTGGTTCTCCTGTCCTAAGGACGGGAGTAATCAGTCTGTTTTTTCAGTAACTGAGAGTCCTGGTGGAGTCCTTCCTGCAACTCGCTCTTCTCCCTGCCAATGAGGATGCAGGGAAAGGTGCAGATCGGGCGGCCGTGGTTGTGTGAGCGCTCGCATTATGCAGTGTCAGCGAGCAGAGGGAGGGGGCAGGAATCACCTGCAGGAGCTGACTGAGGACGCTCTCCCTCTCAATAGAGAGCGGCGGCTCGAGTAAGATGCAGTGCATCCGCTATGGATGCAAACAAAAAGACATTGCCTTTTTGTACAAAAAAAAAAAAATGAATAATTTTAATGGGGGGGCACAAGGTGGGGCACAGCATAATGTTGGGGGGGAGGGGTCAGGGCCCCCTCTGCCCCCCCTAGTGACGCCATTGCCATGCACACGCCTGCAAATGCAAACGAGAGCGCAGGGTGCACATGTGTATTTAAACCTCAATTGCACCAGACGTGTGAGGCATCGCTGCCAACCTCAGAATGAGAGCAATAATCCCAGGGCCATAATTCTCGGTTAACTCTAAACTGATGAGCAGAAAAGGCTTTTAACCACTTCCCGACCGCCGCCAGACGTCGGCAGAATGGCACGGGTGCCCAAAAGGGCGTCCCTGTACGTCCCTTTGTAATTGTGGGATAGCGCACACATGCGCCAGTCACGTGCCGTGGACTCTATGTCTGCCAGCAGTCCGCAAATCGAGAAGAGGCAGAACGAGGAACTGCCCATGTAAACAAGACATTTCCCTGTTCTGCCTAGTGACATGTCAGAGCTCTTCTGTTCCTTGTCATCGGGAACAGTGATCTCTGTCATGTTAGTGGTAACCCATCCCCCCTACAGTTAGAACACGCTGAGGGAAAACACCTAACCCCTTGATCGCCCCCTAGTGTTTAACCCAGGAATCTCAAACTGGCGGCCCTCCAGCTGTTGTGGAACTACAGGTCCCAACATGCCTCTACCTGTGAAAGTCATGCTTGTAACTGTCAGCCTTGCAATGCCTCATGGGACTTTTAGTTCTGCAACAGCTGAAGGGCCACCAGTTTGAGACCCCTGGTTTTGAAAAATACACAATATTTTGTACTTTTTGCTGTAATAAATATCCCCATTTTTTTTTTTTAAAAAAGCAAATTTCTTCCTCAGTTTAGGCCGATATGTATTCTTCTACATATTTTTGGTAAAAAAAATTGCAATAAGCGTATATTGATTGGTTTGCGCAAAAGTTATAGCATCTACAAAATAGGGGATAGATTTATAGCATTTTTATTATTTTTTTTTTTTTTTTACTAGTTGGCGATCTGCAAATTTTATCAGGACTGCGACTTTATGGCGGACACATCGGACACTTTTGACACATTTTTGGGACCATTTGCATTTATACAGCGATCAGTGCTATAAAAATGCACTGATTACTGTAAAAATGTCACTGGCAGGGAAGGGGTTAACACTAGGGGGCGATCAAAGGGTTAAATGTGTTCCCTAGGGAGGTGTTTCTAACTGTAAGGGGGAGGGGACTGACCTAGAGGAAGTGGCAGATCGTGATTCCTAGTTATTAGGAACTCACGATCTGTCTGTCCTCGCAGAACAGAACAGGGATTTGCATGCTTACACACGCACGTCCCTGTTCTGCCTCTCGTGCCCGCGATCACTCGTGGTCGGCCACGAGCATCGACCGCCCCCGCAGTGCAGCGGTGGCGTGTGCGCGGCCCCGGCGCGCACAAGCACCTGCAATCCCGCTTAAAGAAGCCGACGTATAGCTACGACGGCTCGCGGGATCGTGCCGACCTGCCGCCGTATAATGACGGCGGCTGGTCGGCAAGCGGTTAAGTAACTTCATAGCCAAAAATACAGATTTTTTTATATATGTGCAAAAAACGAAAAAAAAAGATGTCTCTAGCAGGGAACTGATTAATGTAACATCTGAAATGAGATTTTGCCTTTTTTCAGAAAAGCCTTTAGGAAATTCTGTAAAGGAAGTGAATTACAGGAAAGGCCAACAAAATGTATTGTAGACTTTGCGTGTGACCTGAGCTGCTGCAAATTCCGCTCAGCGACTTCTTAGGACGGTCAATGGTTCTTTCTCATTCAGCAGATCCTGATCAGAATATCTGGATAAAACTTCTACAATCTGTAGACTTCACTCATCTCTCTCACGTCAGGCGTGCGCTAAAGTAATTTTAATATATTCACGTCCCTCTCGTGAAGTAATGTGTCTGTATTACCACTTTGAATTCCTTGGAGCGTCACCACCAGCATTTTGTACCTTTGCCAGGAACAAGAACAGGCAGAAATTAAAAATATACTTTTTTTTTTTTTGAACAGGACAGAATGAATAAAAGATGGCTTTAATGGAATTTTAACATGAATTTGATCTTTTATTAATGCCCGTATGATCTCTGCTTTGCTTCGCGGTGATAATGCTTTTCAGACGATTTGTCCAATTTTACTGCCACTCCAAATGGATGTCAAAAAAATTGTTTGAAAACAATATTTGTGATTTTATTAGAGGGAGAACATGAACCCGAAATCGCCTTCAACGACGAACCACCACGGAACCCTCCTGTGAATGAGATGGCGTTGGGAACTATTCTGTTTAATAAAAAATGTGACCTTTTCTACACTCACTGGGCACTTCCTTAGGTGTACCGGGTTGGACCCCCTTTTGCCTTCAGAACTGCCTTCATTCTTGGTGGCATAGATACAACAAGGTGTTGGAAATGTTCCTCAGAGATTTTGCTCCATAGTGACATGATAGCATCACACAGTTGCTGCAGATTTGTCGGCTGCACATCCATAATGACATGTGGTGAGTGTGGAGGCCATTGGAGTACAGGGACCTCATTGTCCAGTGGTGAGATGATTGGACCTTTGTGACATGGTGCATTATCCTGCTGGAAGGAGCCATCAGAAGATGGGGACACTGTAGTCATAAAGGGATGGACGTGGTCACCAACAATACTCAGGTAGGCCGTGGTGATTAAACCATGGGGGGCCCAAAGTGTGCCAAGAAAATATCCCCCCCACACCATTACACCCCCACCACCAGTCTGAACCTTTGATACAAGGCAGGATGGATCCATGCGCCAAATTCTGACCCCACCATCTGAATGTCACAGCTGAAATCCAGACTCATCAGACCAGGCAACGTTTTTCCAATCTTCTATTGTCCGATTTTGGTGAGCCTGTGCCAATTGTAGCCTCAGTTTCCTATTCTTAGCTGACAGGAGTGGCACCCGGTGTGGTCTTCTGCTGCTGTAGCCCATCTGCTTCAAGGTTGGATGTGTTGTGCCTTCAGAACATGGTATTCTGCAAGCCTTGGATGTAACGAGGGGTTATTTGGGTTACTGTTGTCTTTCTATCATCTGGAACCAGTCTGCCCATTCTCCTCTGACCTCTGACAAGGCATTTTTCTCCACACAACTGCCGCTCACTGGATATTTTCTCTTTTTTGGGCCATTCTTTGTAAACCCGAGAGATGGTTAGACATGAAAATCCCAGTAAATCAGCAGTTTTTGAAATACTCAGACCAGCCCGTCTGGCACCAACAACCATGCCACGTTCAAAGTCACTTATATTGCCTTTCTTCCCCATTCTGATGCTCAGTTTGAACTTCAGCAAGTCGCCTTCACCACGTCTAGGTGCCTAAATGCATTAAGTCGCTGCCATGTGATTGGCTGATTAGCAATTTGTGTTACCAAGCGACTGAACAGGTGTACCTAATAAAAGTGGCCGCTGAGTGTATGTCTTCTCATATTGTTGTGTGCTGTTACGTCTATATATTTAAAATAATGTGGATGTGGGTTTTTAGTTGTGTAGCATTACTTTTTTGAAAAGTGGATTTTTGATAGATAGATATGTGGGCAGGGCCTACTTGTCCTGCACGCGGGGGTACCTCTTCTTGTGTACGCACTCACTAATACCCGAGACCAGGCGGGGTGGCAGTCATGTGAGCTCACCATTAAGGGGGAACCCCAGCTTAGAAGTGAGCCGAAAACACTGTCTCATATTGCTGCACACCTTTTCTTCTCAACTGAGCTTGTGTCCTGCTCCACCAGTCCAGCTTTCCTCTGCCACCTCACTCCCAGTGACAGAATGGGGTCCCGCCATGCACTAAGCGCGGACCTCATGCATGCACTTAATTAACTTCTTCAACTCTCCCATATAATGCGGCCAGGTCCTTGGGGTCTCCGTACCGCGAGTATGGTCCCAATTGTTTTTGGGGGAACGACTGTTAGGGAGGGCATTAGAAGACTGACGCCCATGCTACCGGAGCACCTGTCACCCATGCTTGGTATCACTCTTCGCTGTCTGGCTGCTATTACATTTCCGACAGTTCATCGTTACCTGTAGCAAATACGCTCCTTCCAGCAACTTCTTAGCTGAGTTAACCCTTTGTGGTGCCCTTCTGTTCCTTCCTTTTCACCCCGTATGGGCTTTAGGGGTCCTGTTATTCTAGATACGCCATGTATACCTCCATGCACCCCTTTGAATAACTTCAGACCAGGCATGTAACAGTTCACAAGGCTTTACTGTAGAACTCGACAACACAGTCCACAGTGCAATGGCTGTTCCTTTCTAGCTAACTAGACCCAGGCTGCCAGGTGCATACCTTTCCTGAAGGTGAGTGTCCAACAGATAAAACGGAGTCCAGGCTCAGGAGGTCTTCCTTAAAGTGCACTCCAGATATTAGAATAAATAAACTGCGCTAAATGTCCTTTAGTTGGTAATGACATAAATAGTCAATGAGGTAGTCCAAATGTCACTTTGGGTGAAAAGAAAAAAACCCACACAAGATCTTCCAAATGCCACCATATGTATGGAAATATTCACAATCCAGAAGATCACAAAAAATATATATTGCCCTTACCAGAGCGCCAAATATGGTAGGCAGATGGCTTAAAACCCAGCCGGGGCCTCTAGATGGGACCGATCAGCAATATCAGATTTCAGGCGTGATACCCTCAATGCAATACCAAAAAAGAAACAAAAAAACTTGCCATAGTATAATATTGTTAGGCAATGAAACATGGGCATGCACCTGACACCAACACCTTTTTGTGCATTTTAAAACGAAGGTGATATCCCACCACCACAGCTGTTGAGTGTGCTTACCAGCTTACAAACTTTACATTCATTGGACTTTATGTGGCGCTGGGAAATAGATGGCTGTGACAGGAAATCCTTATCCATAGTATACGACCCAAAAATGAGATAAATGGACCATAGTGTAATATAGTCTAAAATTGCTTTAATGAATATAGTAATACACTTACAAGCAGACGATCAAAATTCGCATAGGATATGTATAAAAACGCCGGCCGGCATAATAATCATGGAGCGGAGCTCGTCCTCCTTCCTCATTCACGTGGTGACGTCACTGCGTGCGTGCCCAGACGCGTTTCGTCATCAAGCGGACGTTCTCAATGGGGACGAGCAGCGCAGTGAACCACCACCTTATAAACACTACCAAGCCTCGCTCTGAGATACAAGTGCAAGGACGCCACCTTAGAAATGGGCAAATGCCCTGACTACAACCCGGAAGAGTCAATAGCAGGGACACTGCCAAGTTTAAAACACAAAAAAGAAAAAAGAAAAAAGGAAACAAATCTCCTAATAGGGGATCCATTTGTGACACAAAACAACGGCACTTTATGTGTGTATTGTATTGATCTTAAATATTACCAGGTATGTTTAAATAAACCGAGCAATAGGAATGGATATCCTAAATGTTATCTCAGTGAAAAAATCATATTAAATTATAGTGATGCAGATAAGCTTAACACTTATAAAAATATTCAAAAAATATAAAAAATATATAAGAAAAAAATGTGAAAAAAAATTGAGAAAAAAAAAAAAAAAAGTGAAAAAATATATAAAATAATAATGATAATTGCATCGTAATTAGCCTATGTAGTACATGTGACTAATTAAACCAATATTAAATGTGTAAATGTGAATATATGAAATTAGGAAAAATGATACCCAATTCATTAGATGAGATAAACTAGAATAAAATATCATATCCAAAAATTAATTTAAATATGAACGATATGTAGAAGATTTTAAATTAAAATATAATATAACTAATAGATAAAATGCTATAAATGCCAAAATGGAAAACTTTGAAGCATATTCAAATATTGAAATTTAATATTTAAATCTTGAAGCTGAATTCATGCATTTTATGCATGTGTTATTTAACCTCTTAATCTTAAAAGTCCGCTAACTGGTATCTCAGAGTAAGTTCACAATAACTTATTATTAAAAAATATCAATATTTAGGAATCGTCTATAAAGGCATTTACGTCTGTCTCAATATTCAACCCATGGGGGGCATATGTCCTCAATTTGTGAATCCAACTCATCTCTAATTGGGATATCCCCCTAATTACTGAACTACCCCTCCAATGGGGTCTATACCTGTCTATCCCCCAAAAAATAGTTTTTGAGGGGTTCCTATCGTGCACCAAAAGGTAGTGTTTAGACACAGAGTGATTTCTAAAGCCAGTTAGGATATTAGTAATATGTTCATTAAGTCGCACCTGAAGAGGTCGCTTAGTTCTGCCCACATATTGCAGGCCGCATGGGCACTGCAACAGATAGACGACTTTCTCTGTGGCGCAAGTAATAAAGGGTTTAATAGTATGTCTCTCCTGAGTACTGGTAGAAACAAAGGTAGTGGTGCGCCTATGAGAACATGCACTCAAAGCACACACCCTACATTTTTTGCACTGGTAAAAATCAGTCAATTGATCAAAAAAGGTTGTTCTAATACTCGGAGGGTTAAAAACGTTGGGGGCCAACTGGTTTCTCAATGAGGGTGCCCCCCTAAAAACCACACGAGGCCTTTCTGGTAAAACCCCACTGAGAATGTTATCACTCTTTACAACATGCCAGTGCCTGTATATCAAACTCTTGATACTGTTATGCTGCAGAGAAAAAGATGTCACAAAAGGGACTCCTGACATGAAATTATCCCCAACTCGGGGGCCTCTATCAACCAATAGATCATCCCTATTAATTTGTTGCACAATATTCAAAGTCCTCACTAAGGAGTCCTTAGAATAACCTTTTTGAGAAAACCTTTCTGTAAGGATTTCTGCTTGTGCAAGGAATTCAGATTGGCTAGAGCAATTCCTTTTGATTCGTAGATATTGACTTTTCGGAATCGAATCAAGCCAAGGACGGTAATGACAGCTATCTACTGGTATGAATGAGTTCCTATCCGTATCTTTAAAAAAAGTGGATGTGACCAATTTGTCCCCACCCCCCGAAATTTTTAAATCAAGGAAGTTGATAACGGTCTGGCTGGTTTCATAATTCAATTTAATGCCGATATGATTACCATTAAGGGCAGCCAAAAAATCTTGTAATTCCTGGTACTCACCATCCCATAGGATGTCATCTATATATCTAGCCCACAAAACCACCTGGGGGGTGGTATGGGCATAGATGACATCCTCCTCCCATTTCCCCATGAAGAGATTTGCCAGGCTAGGGGCGTATTTAGCCCCCATAGCCACTCCCATATCCTGTCTATAGAAATTGTTGTTGAACCAGAAGTAATTGTGGGAGGTGGCATATCTTAAGAGGTCCATCAAGAACACCACCTGAGCCTGGACAAGGCCAGAATCTCTGATCAGAAAATGTTCGACGGCCTCAAAACCCAACTCGTGTGGAATAATGGTATACAGAGATGTTATGTCTGCAGTGACCAACCACATCCCAGTACGATACTGGACCCTAGAGAGTAATTGAATAACATGCCGAGAATCCTTGATATAGGAAGGTATCCAGATATTGCTGGTGGCTACATCCTCAAGCTTGGCCTCCCGAATCCCCCCATGCAGGCTACGGCAGAGATGAGCAGAGCCATCCCCCTATTTATTTACTGCACAGGATGGAAGCCAGAGCCCATAAATGCCCAGGAAAATGTAGAGAAAGGTTTAACCCCTTCCCACCTGGTCAGCCTTGATTACTAACAAACCAAATTGCAGATAGATAGATAGATAGATAGATAGATAGATAGATAGATAGATAGATAGCAGGGGGGCTGCTGCTCCTAGGAGAGAGTAAGACAGGGAATTGCAGTCTGGGCCTCAGAAGCAGGGCCGGGACAAGGGGTGGGCGAGAGGGGTGGCTGCCCTGGGTGCAATGGCTTACTGTAGTGATGAGGATGTCTTCCTTCTGTTTCAAGGCTGACAGGAGTAGTGACAGCTGCAGTAATTTTGACAAACTGGTGACTGTTGAGCGTAGGATCCCCTAAGCCTGCACATCATAAATGAGGGAGTGGGGGGTGCGGTTTGGCATCTTTGCCCTGAGTGCTGGATGACCTTGTCCCGGCACTGCTCAGAAGGAGCTGGGCTGAGGGTCTGGAGAGTATTGCCAATGGTTGTTTGCTGGAAGACACTGCACTGAAGTCCTGGTCTTTAGAAGGAACTTTATCTCTCTCAGTGAAGATCTACCTGTGGATGCTGAGTGGCAGACAGCTCCTCAGACACTGTGAGTAAAGACCATGTTTGGGCTATTAGTTGTGCAAATGCCAGAAGGGAACTAAGTTCCAGAGGTTGCTATATGGATGGCTGCTATAGGGTCTTAGAGATATTGGTCATTCCCTGTTATCTCCAGAAAAACTGCTTTTGAAAGATTAGAGAGAAGTTTGTCATCCTGTTGTTGCTACTGGATGGTTTGGAGTATCCTTTTTTTTTATTTTTTTATTTCAGGTACTTATATAGCACTGTCAATTTACGCAGTGCTTTACATATACATTGTACATTCACATCAGTCCATACCCTTAAGGAGCTTACAATCTAAGGTCCCTAACTGACATTCATACATACTAGGGACAATTTAGACAGGATCCAATTAACCACTTCAGCCCCGGAAGGTTTTACCCCCTTCCTGACCAGAGCACTTTTTACAATTCGGCACTGCGTCGCTTTAACTGCTAATTGCGCGGTCATGCAATGCTGTACCCAAACGAAATTTGCGTCCTTTTCTTCCCACAAATAGAGCTTTCTTTTGATAGTATTTGATCACCTCTGCCGTTTTTATTTTTTGCGCTATACACGGAAAAAGACCGAAAATTTTGAAAAAAAATGATATTTTCTACTTTTTGTTCTAGAAAAAATCCAATAAACTCAATTTTAGTCATACATTTAGGCCAAAATGTATTCGGCCACATGTCTTTGGTAAAAAAAATGTCAATAAGTGTATATTTATTGGTTTGCGCAAAAGTTATAGCGTCTACAAACTAGGGTACATTTTCTGGAATTTACACAGCCTTTAATTTATGACTGCCTATGTCGTTTCTTGAGGTGCTAAAATGGCAGGGCAGTACAAAACCCCCACAAATGACCCCATTTTGGAAAGTAGACACCCCAAGGAATTTGCTGAGAGGCATGTTGAGCCCATTGAATATTCATTTTTTTTGTCCCAAGTGATTGAATAATGACAAAAAAAAAAAAAAATTACAAAAAGTTGTCACTAAATGATATATTGCTCACACAGGCCATGGGCATATGTGGAATTGCACCCCAAAATACATTCTGCTGCTTCTCCTGAGTATGGGGATACCACATGTGTGGGACTTTTTGGGAGCCTAGCCGCGTACGGGGCCCCGAAAACCAATCACTGCCTTCAGGATTTCTAAGGGCGTACATTTTTGATTTTACTCCTCACTACCTATCACAGTTTTGAAGGCCATAAAATGCCCAGATGACATAAAACCCCCCCAAATGACCCCATTTTGGAAAGTAGACACCCCAAGCTATTTGCTTTGAGGCATGTTGAGTCCATGGAATGTTTTATATTTTGACACAAGTTGCGGGAAAGTGACAAATTTTTTTTTTTTTTTTTTTTTTTTTGCACAAAGTTGTCACTAAATGATATATTGCTCACACAGGCCATGGGCATATGTGGAATTGCACCCCAAAATACATTTAGCTGCTTCTCCTGAGTATGGGGATACCACATGTGTGGGACTTTTTGGGAGCCTAGCCGCGTACGGGACCCCGAAAACCAATCACCACCTTCAGGATTTCTAAGGGCGTACATTTTTGATTTTACTCCTCACTGCCTATCACAGTTTCGGAGGCCATGGAATGCCCAGGTGGCACAAACCCCCCCCAAATGACCCCATTTTGGAAAGTAGACACCCCAAGCTATTTGCTGAGAGGCATGGTGAGTATTTTGCAGCTCTCATTTGTTTTTGAAAATAAAGAAAGACGAGAAAAAAAATTTTTTTTTTTCTTTTTTCAATTTTCAAAACTTTGTGACAAAAAGTGAGGTCTGCAAAATACTCACTATACCTCTCATCAAATAGCTTGGGGTGTCTACTTTCCAAAATGGGGTCATTTGGGGGGGGGTTTTGCAACCTGGGCATTCCATGGCCTCCGAAACTGTGATAGGCAGTGAAGAGTGAAATCAAAAATTTACGGCCTTAGAAAGCCTGAAGGCGGTGCTTGGTTTTCAGGGTCCCGTACGCGGCTAGGCTCCCAAAAAGTCTCACACATGTGGTATCCCCGTACTCAGGAGAAGCAGCAGAATGTATTTTGGGGTGTAATTTCACATATTCCCATGGCATGTTTGAGCAATATATCATTTAGTGACAACTTTGCGCAAAAAAAAATAAAAAAAATAAAAAATTGTCTCTTTCCCGCAACTTGTGTCACAATATAAATTATTCCATGGACTCAACATGACTCTCAGCAAATAGCTTGGGGTGTCTACTTTCCAAAATGGGGTCATTTGGGGGGGTTTTGAACTGTCCTGGCATTTTATGCACAACATCTAGAAGCTTATGTCACACATCACCCACTCTTCTAACCACTTGAAGACAAAGCCCTTTCTGACACTTATTGTTTACATAAAAAAATAATTTTTTTTTGCAAGAAAATTACTTTGAACCCCCAAACATTATATATTTTTTTTAAAGCAAATGCCCTACAGATTAAAATGGTGGGTGTTTCATTTTTTTTTTTCACACAGTATTTGCGCAGCGATTTTTCAAACGCATTTTTTGGGGAAAAAACACACTTTTTTACATTTTAATGCACTAAAACACACTATATTGCCCAAATGTTTGATGAAATAAAAAAGATGATCTTAGGCCGAGTACATGGATACCAAACATGACATGCTTTAAAATTGCGCACAAACGTGCAGTGGCGACAAACTAAATACATTTTTAAAAGCCTTTAAAAGCCTTTACAGGTTACCACTTTAGATTTACAGAGGAGGTCTACTGCTAAACTTACTGCCCTCGATCTGACCTTCGCGGCGATACCTCACATGCATGGTGCAATTGCTGTTTACATTTGACGCCAGACCGACGCTTGCGTTCGCCTAAGCGCGAGAGCAGGGGGGACAGGGGTGCTTTTTTTTTTTTTTTTTTTTTTTTCTTTATTATTATTATTTTTTTATCTTATTTTTAAACTGTTCCTTTCATTTTTTTTTTTTTTTAATCATTTTTATTGTTATCTCAGGGAATGTAAATATCCCCTATCATAGCAATAGGTAGTGACAGGTACTCTTTTTTGCAAAAATTGGGGTCTATTAGACCCTAGATTTCTCCTCTGCCCTCAAAGCATCTGACCACACCAAGATCGGTGTGATAAAATGCTTTCCCAATTTCCCAATGGCGCTGTTTACATCCGGCGAAATCTAAGTCATAAAATGCTCGTAGCTTCCGGTTTCTTAGGCCATAGAGATGTTTGGAGCCACTCTGGTCTCTGATCAGCTCTATGGTCAGCTGGCTGAATCACCGGCTGCATTTTCAGGTTCCCTGTTGAGACAGGAGAGCCAGAGAAAAACACGGAAGACGTTGGGGGGGGGGGGCATTCCCTCCCACTGCTTGTAAAAGCAGTCTAGAGGCTAATTAGCCGCTAGGATTGCTTTTACATGAAAGCCGACCGCTGGCTGAAAAGAATGATACCAAGATGATACCTAAACCTGCAGGCATCATTCTGGTATAACCACTCAAAGTCGTGAATGGCGTACCTGAAGACAAAAAAATGGTTAACAATAAAGCACAGTAAACGGTAAGGTATAAAAAATTGCATACCTGAAAAGCAAACATGATAAAACATAATAACAATAAAACATTGCAGAATAGAATACAGTAAAAAAGAACAGAACAATAGAGAGAGAGAATAGAGAGAGAAAGAACAATAAAACGACAACTATTTTTTTTTTATTTTATATTTTTGTATGTTTTTTTTTTTTTTTTTTTTACACTTTTTTTTGTAACTAACTT
This sequence comes from Aquarana catesbeiana, assembly GCF_042186555.1. NCBI lineage: Eukaryota > Metazoa > Chordata > Amphibia > Anura > Ranidae > Aquarana > Aquarana catesbeiana. The sequence continues at coordinate 682,908,961 of NC_133327.1, read as the reverse complement.
TTATAACTGTAACCGGTTCCAGGTTCGGGTCTCTCAAAATGCGATGGCATCTTGGGAGACCCTGTGAAAGTGTGCCCTAGTCTGTGCAATGCTGTACCCTACGCTAATACTCAACTATTGTATGGTAGCGTTCAAAACATTCACCAATGCAAAGACCAGGATTGTCAGGACAGGAAGGACAATAATAGCGGGTGTCACGTCTATATCCGCGTTTGCTGCAGACACAACATCTTTTTTGGGGGTTCGTTGGGTAGGGGTACTCGGGAGGACATAAAGAAAATGCCTCTCATGCAGCCGACTGCATTTGGTTGGGGATGTGAATGGGGGAAGTACGGGCGCTGCAGAAGCGGTGGGTTCCCAATTAGGATTGGCGAATGCAGCAGGAAGGGCACTATGGGCACGACGGGCCTGTGTTTGTCTTCTTGGTGGCAGCCGGACACTACTTGTGCTTGCCACCTCACCAGCTTGAACTGCACTTATGGGACTCGCCACGTCACCAAGTGTTACTGCAGTGCTGGTTTGACTACGACCGGGGTGTACTAGGCCGCTGGTGCTTGCCAGTTCACCAAAACGCTACCAAAAAAACTGTTAGCGATCGCAGGGATCAGGCCTGACTCTGCGAACGCTGCAGTTATGCGTTTAGTGTTTTGTAAGTGTCAGTGATCGATCGATACTGCACTTGGGTGGGCTGGGCTGGGCCGGGCGGAGGGGCAAAACGCAGGTGCTAGCAGGTATCTGGGCTGATCCCGCTAACACTGCGTTTGTGGGAACCCTAAACTGCTGGGGACGCTAGTATAGATCTGATCGGATCAGATATTGATCAGTTCAGATACTATACCACTAAGGGAGGCGTATGCTGCGTGCGTGGGTGTTAGCGGTACTGGTGCTAACCTGACGCTGCCTGGGGCTGGTGCTTGCCAGTTCACCAAAACGCTACCAAAAAAACTGTTAGCGATCGCAGGAATCAGGCCTGACTCTGCGAACGCTGCAGTTATGCGTTTAGTGTTTTGTAAGTGACAGTGATCGATCGATACTGCACTTGGGTGGGCTGGGCTGGGCCGAGCGGAGGGGCAAAACGCAGGTGCTAGCAGGTATCTGGGCTGATCCCGCTAACACTGCGTTTGTGGGAACCCTAAACTGCTGGGGACGCTAGTATAGATCTGATCGGATCAGATATTGATCCGATCAGATACTATAGCACTAAGGGAGGCGTATGCTGCGTGCGTGGGTGTTAGCGCTACTGGCACTAACCTGACGCTGCCTGGGGCTGGTGCTTGCCAGTTCACCAAAACGCTACCAAAAAAACTGTTAGCGATCGCAGGGATCAGGCCTGACTATGCGAACGCTGCAGTTATGCGTTTAGTGTTTTGTAAGTGACAGTGATCGATCGATACTGCACTTGGGTGGGCCGGGCGGAGGGGCAAAACGCAGGTGCTAGCAGGTATCTGGGCTGATCCCGCTAACACTGTGTTTTTGGGAACCCTAAACTGCTGGGGACGCTAGTATAGATCTGATTGGATCAGATATTGATCCGTACAGATACTATACCACTAAGGGAGGCGTATGCTGCGTGCGTGGGTGTTAGCGGTACTGGCGCTAATCTGACGCTGCCTGGGGCGACGCATATCACCACCGGGCGATCAGGGGGCTAAACCTTTATTCGGTAATAAACGGCGGGTGCCCTGACACTATAAAAAATAAACGAACTAACCAGCGTCACTCGTAACAGTTATACGGTGATCAGTGGTGAAAGGGTTAACTAGGGGGCAATCAAGGGGTTAAAACATTTATTAGATAGTATATGGGGGTCCCTGACGCTATAAAACGCTGACGGCGAACCTAAATATTTACGTTCCTAACTAGCGTCACCAGCGACACTAATACAGCGATCAGAAAAATGATCGCTTAGTGACACTGGTGACAGGGGGTGATCAAGGGGTTAAAACTTTATTAGGGGGGGTTAGGGGGGTATCCTAGACCTAAAGGGGGGTAATATTCACTGCCCTAACACTGTAACTGTCACAAACTGACACTATGCAGTAATCAGAAAAAAAAAAAAAAAATACTGCTAATGTCAGTTTGTGACAGGGGGGGGGGTGATCGGGGGGGGGATCGGGGGGCGATCGGGGGGGGATCGGGGGTGTAAGGTATGCCTGGCATGTTCTACTGTGTGTGTGTGTGTTGTGTGCACTTACATGTCTTCTCTCCTCGGCGCTGGGACGGAAACTGCCAGACCGAGGAGAGATGACATCACATCCTCTGCCTGTGTGAAACTACACACAGGCAGGGGAGGATTCCTATTGGCTGGGAGCGATCGCGAGGGGGGGGCCACGATCGGATGGTCTCCCCCTCGCCTCCCGACGCTCCTAGTCAGATGCCGACCGCCGGTGGCACCGGGGGGGGGTCCGATCGGACCCCCCGCCCGCGGGAGGCAGATCACGTACAGGTACGTGATTCTGCCTGCCCGTGCCATTCTGCCGACGTATATATACGTTAGGCGGTCGGCAAGTGGTTAACCTACCAGCATGTCTTTGGAGTGTGGGAGGAAACCCACGCAGGCACAGGGAGAACATGCAAACTCCCTGTCATGGTTGGGATTCGAACCAGTGACCCTTCTTACTGCTAGGCGAGAGTGCTACCCACTACACCACTGTATCCTTTGACCCTAAACCAGCTTGAGTGCTACATTTAAGATGGCCATTGCTTGCCCCTTGCAGTGGTTGGGCACAACACTTCTCAGGATCTCTGGGCCACACTGTCGGCATTGAGCCCAAATTGGTCTACTCTCTTAGTTATAAGCAGGACCTCACCAGGGTTAAAATCTGTTACTACGTCAACCTTGTGCCTCCCCAATCTCTAAAAGACCACTTCTTACCCTTTCTTCTCCCAGAGGACGTCATGGAGGGAAAACAGTTGGATCCCTTTGGAAGGGTCATCTGATCTGGTAAACTATAACCTCCAGTTTGTTTTTCACTTGCTGTTTATTTGCAGAACTCAACACTGGTTGCCCACAACTATCTCTCCAGATCTTCTGTCAACTGCCTTCTCATAGATGTTCCATTTATGAGATGAATGGAACAAATAAAGTCCACACAACTGGATTTATGAAGAATTTAACTTGCTTTGTTAGAAAGCCTCTTTTCTGCAATGATTACAATATTGTTTGAAACTTCATATGTAAGGAACTGCCCTCTCTCCTTTGATTGTTCACTCCTCTTGAAGGACCAAGAATCTTTTCCCCCTCAACTTGACACCACCAGGGAGGAACATTGCAAAGGTCCCAGGGGTAGCAAAGCTACCAATGCCATAGGCGAACACTAAAGGTTGTTTACATGGTATATTTTCATCTACAATATTCTCCAGGAGATCAACAAAATAAAACCTCACTCACCTGCGCTCCACCCAGCACAGCTACAACCCAACACAGACTCCAACCAGCACATTAGAAAGGAAGACCAATGTCTTAATGAAGTGGATGTCTTGTTGAACTTGACTGTAATACTGATAATCTTCCTTTCTTCATTTCTTCAACGGACAGCAATATGCGCCTGAGCACCGGCCATTCGGGCATGGATTTTCAATTAAGGAGGTAGAAGCGCTTCCTCTCCAACCAGCATGTTGATGTGCTCCCTCATACAAACACGGCTTGACCAGTTTCGTGTGGAGGAACTCAAATGCCCTTCACCCAACCCTACCGAACACTTATAGGATGGACGCCTATTGCGAGCCAGGTTTTCTCATTTAAAATCAGTAGCTGACCTCACAAATGGGAACAGATATCCACAGACGCCCTCCAAAAAAAAATCTTGTGGAAATACTTCCCAGAAGAATGAAGGATGGTATAAACACAAATGAGTGTCCAACTTTATATTAATGACCATGGTTTTGGAATGGAATACCCAACAAACTCATATAGATGTGATGGGCAGGTGTTCCCGAGCTTTGAGCCATAGAATGGAGATAGATAGATAGATAGATAGATAAATAGATAGATAGATAGATAGATAGATAGATAGATAGATAGATAGATAGATAGATAGATAGATAGATAGATAGATAGATAGATAGATAGATAGATAGATCGACAGATATATAGATCACATCTATGTAGTATTATTGATCTGCAGTGGTCTGGTCATAAGAAAATTATTATTTTAGAAGAATGGGTTACCCTGTTGAGATGCTTGGAATTTTCCTCAGTTCATACATTAATATAAGCCCTCTAATAAGTGGCTTTCAATTTACATAAGACAAAGCTCTGAGCTCTTCAAGCATTAAGACCTCTTGTCAAGCAGCCATTTGTAAAATTAAATCACATCTTGGCCTCATCCATTAATGAGATCATGCTTACAGCAGCAGTATGGAGGGTGACCAGAGTTACATTTTGGAAATGAATATGTTTCCCAGATTAAGAGAAATTCTTTGAAGACTTTTTTCTCTCCGTAATATTCCATGTATATTATATAGTAGAGAATGCAGCAGGAGGAGTGAGACTTTCATGTTTAGGAGAGAAATGATGGGTTGACTCCAGGAAGAATTTCTACAGGAGTCTCTGGAAGGATTACAAAGTTAGTTGGATGTCAGAATTTCTATATGGACCTTTCCTGAATTGGTAAGACCCAGAGATAGGTAGGTGATTTTGCTGAACTTGATTTCACATCGTTGGTGTACAGGACACCAGTAGACATGTGCAATTCGCTTTTACACTTTTTTGATGAATGGGTAGGGATACTATGTACCCCATACTCATTCACAGGGGGGGGGGGTGGGATCTAGGGGCCCTCTTGTTAAAGGGGGCATCCAGATTCTCATAAGCCCCCCACCCGAAGACCACCAAAACAAGACAGGGTTGTGGGGAAGAAGCCCTTGTCCCTATCAACATGGGGACAAAATGCTTTCAGGTGGGGATGGGCGCCCCAAAGCTTCCCCCCATGTTGAGGGCATGTGGCCTGATATGGTTCAGGAGGGGGAGGGGTGCTCGCTCATGCCCCCCCGGCCTGCCGGGCTGCATGTTCAGATAAGAGTCTGGTATGGATTTAGGGGAGGACACCATGCCATTTTTTAAAAAATGTTGTTGTGGGCTTCCCCTTAAAATCCATACCAGACTTGAAGGCCCTGGTATAGATTTTTTTTTGGGGGGGGGGGGGATCCCATGCTGTTTTTTTTTTAATTACCGGACATTTTTGGTTTACATTTCAGCTGTCATTGGGGAAGCCCGCTGACAGCTGATAAGTCACCGCTTGTTAAGGATGCGGCGGCCAGCTTCCCGGCCCACTCCTTAACAACCATTTATTCTTCACACAGAATTCGCATCGGCTGACTGTGAACTGGCCCTAAGTCCTGATTGCCCGGGAGGAGAAGCGACTCCCAGGACTCTGGAGGAGACACAAGGGGGGGGGCGCCGAAGCTGCAACCTGGATCGGATAAGTGCGGGGCTAGCAGGGGGCTTGGCGGGTGACAAGGTGTTTAAGCGACGGGGGGGAGTGGCGATCAAGTGAGTGAACGTGCCTGGGGGGGTGTAGCTGGCTGGCTGGGGAAGGGGCCATGGGTGTGGCTGGCTGGCTAGGGCCCCCCCTCCCAAGAAACTTGAGCACCAGCCACCACTGGTACTTTGCCTCTGGAAGAAAAGAGGCGCCACGTACATAAAGTGGTATTTCCTACAGAAGCTGTGAAAAAGTGTCTCACCAACTACACCAATGAATTCTGGATATTAATATTCATAACAGAAATATTGTAACATTGTATAATATTGCAGAATATCGGGTATTCCATTTCCCTTTTTCTTCTACCGAAGCAAATTAGACACAATTTATAAAGCTTTATTCCTTCCTCTGAGTTAACTTCGGGCTTAATGTTCTGAGGACACAAGGCTTTTCACTTATTTATATTTGTCTTTCAGTTACGCTCAATGGATATGTCTTTTTTTTTTTTCAAATGTATTAACTCGGTAACTGTAGAGATGCGGCCACTTGCCAGCTCTGCTTTGTTCTGCAAAAGCTTCACTGGAGTGACCGCATTAAAGTTGTAAACAGCACCGGCCTTTGTTCAAAGAAGCAATTTATTCGGTTTTTTTTTGTATAGATATGTTCTGTTGTAACATTAGCTTAGGTGTTGGCAATCCCTATTCGTGTGTCCAGTAGTGGCGGTCCGTCCATTAGGGGCACACGGGCCCCCCTAATCCATGTGCCTGGCCCTCTAATCTACATGAGGGGATTTCTATGGATTTTTTTTTTTTCAGAAGCACATGATTAGAGCCTGAGACTCTAATTGACTTCAAAAAATGGTGGGCTTGAGGCGCAGAGCAGTATGCCCTGAGCCCACCCTGTTGTGTGACATGTTGTCTTCCTGTTTCTCTTCCTGTTTCTCCTCCTGGCCAATCAGAAAGTGGGTCCTGAGACCCCATTGGCTGGGAGTCCTAAGACCCCATTGGCTGGGAGTCCGAAGACCCGAATGGCCAGGAGGAGAAGCGACGGCCGGGACATGGAGGAAACAGAAGGGGGTAAGCCGCCGCTGTGACCTGTGCGGGGATGACGGGGGCCTGGCAGGTGAGAGGGCGAGCCGGCAACAGGGGTGGACGGTGTTGTCAATGGTGTGCGGTGGCAGGCTTGAGAGACTGGGGGGGGTAATGTGTGGGGTGGCAGGCTTGAGCGTCGGAGGGGATGTCTGTGGTCAGGTTTGTCTGCCACCCCCCTCCAACCGATGGAGCACCAGCTGCCACTGGTGTCCAGGTGGGCCATTGGCTGTAACTTCCAGCTTATTAAGCTGTTAGTTACAAAGACTGACCCAACCACCTCCTTGACCTCGCGTAAAACCCACTAGTGGCTGAGGATATCTGTATGCCACATGGAAGAAGGCCAACCGGATCTTTGGACTCCCGGCCAATGGGGTCTTAGGACTCCCGGCCAATGGGGTCTCAGGACCCGCTATCTGATTGGCCGGGAGTCCTAAGACCCCATTAGCCGGGAGTCCGAAGACCCGATTGGCCAGGAGTAGAAGAAACGACCGGGACATGGATGAGACAGAAGGGGGTAAGCTGCCACCGTGACCTGTGCAGGGATGACGGGGGCCTGGTGGACGAGAGGGCGAGCAGGCAACCGGGGTGGACGGTGTTGTCAATGGTGTGCGGTGGCAGGCTTGAGCAATGAGGGGGTTAGTGTGGGGTGGCAGGCTTGAGCGACAGCGGGGATGTCTGTGGTCAGGTTTGTCTGCCGCCCCCCTCCAACCAATGGAGCACCAGCTGCCACTGGTGGCCAGGTGGGCCATTGGCTGTAACATACAGCTTACTAAGCTGTTAGTTACAAAGACTGACCCAACCACCTCCTTTACCCCGCCTAAAGCCCACTAGTGGCTGTGGATATTTGTATGCCATGTGGAAGAAGGCCGACCACACACCTATAGATGTACCTTACATTCCTAAAAACAGAAGAGATGGAAGTGCCACACTAGCTTGTACAGGCCATAAAAGATTTTATACAACAAAATCAAATTGGTTTCAGGTGTTCCACACTCCCCCTTCATCAGGGCTTATATAGAGTAGTGTAAAGGGTACATACTGGACCCCATTGCTGCCATTGTGCCATTTGGTGGGTGACCAGCGTGCCATTGTGCCTTTAAGAAGGGATGGGCTCCCTCCAGACTGCATAGAGTTACCGTGGAATGAGGCATACTGTCCTGGACTGTGCGTTGGAACCCAAGTAAGCATGTACAGATCATGAAGGTACTTGGACAAGGGATACTATGGTTACTACTCTAGAAGCCCTGATGAAGATGGAGTGAAGAACTCGAAACACATTGGCTTTTTTTGCATCATAAAATCTTTTATGGACTATACAAACCACTGTGGCATTTCCTTCTCTTCTTAAGCTGGGTAATCACGGGCTGAACGTCGGGAGACAACGACCGGTTAAAAAAAAAAAGAGCGCCTGACATTTGGTCTGTGTATGTTGGTCTGTCCTAATGGTTGGCTTCCGTTAGACGGGCATGCTGGAAAACCAGCAACCGAATGACTCCCAATCAGCGCTCTTAGCCAATGGCAGAGAGAGCTGATTAGAGTGTTCTGGTGGGGGGCGTCCCCCTGTCAGGATACAGTAGCTCAGTGGGGGAGATTGCTGAACTAACCTTGCATGGTTGGTAGAGCGGCTCTGACCGAAGCTGTCAGTTTTTTTTCATGCGACCCGCTAGGTTACAAGAAAAATAAATTGTTATGCCGCGTACACACGATCGCACATTTCGACAACAAAATCCATGTTTTTTTTCCTACGGATGTTGGCTCAAACTTGTCTTGCATACACACAGTCACACAAATCTTGTCGGAAATTCCGAACGTCAAGAACGCGGTGATGTACAAGACGTTCGATGAGCCGAGAAAATGAAGTTTAATAGCCAGTGCGGCTCTTCTGCTTGATTCCGAGCATGTGTGGAATTTTGTGCATCGAAATTGTGTACACACGATCGGAATTTACGAGAACGGATTTTGTTGTCGGAAAATTTTGAGATCCAGACCTCAAATTTTGTGTGACGGAAATTCCGATGGAATATGTTCGATGTAGCCTATACACGGTCGGAATTTCCCACAACAAGCTCCCATCAAACATTTTCCGTTGGAAAATCCAACCGTGTGTACGGGGCATTAGTGTGTAGCCGGCTTAAAGGTCCAGGGTTTGCAGCTGATCTGAAGTCTGATGTTTATGCAATTAGGCTGATGTGAGGTCTGAGGTCTATGCATTGTGAATGATTGGAACTCTGAGTTTAATCTGAGGTCTAAAGTCTATCCATTTGGCTGATCTGAGGTCTGAATTTTTAGGCGTAGGGGCTGATCTGAGATGATGCTTTGGGGCTGATCTGTGACCTGAAGTCTGTACATTGGGGCTGATCAGAGGTCTGAATGCATGCCCTTGGGCTGATCTGAGGTCTGAAGTCTTTGCACTGGGGTTGATCTGAGGTCTGAAATGCATTCATTGAGGCTGATCTGAGGTCTAAAGTCTGTGCATTGTCTAAGCATTGGGACTGATCTGAGGTCTAAAGTCTATACACTGCGGTTAATCTGAGGTCTGAATGTACAGTCAGGTCCATAAATATTGGGACATCGACACAATTCTAATCTTTTTGGCTCTATAAACCACCACAATGGATTTGAAATAAAACAAACAAGATGTGCTTTAACTGCAGACTGTCAGCTTTAATTTGAGGGTATTTACATCCAAATCAGGTGAACGGTGTAGGAATTACAACAGTTTGTATATGTGCCTCCCACTTTTTAAGGGACCAAAAGTAATGGGACAGATTAACAATCATCCATCAAACTTTCACTTTTTAATACTTGGTTGCAAATCCTTTGCAGTCAATTACAGCCTGAAGTCTGGAACACATAGACATCACCAGACGCTGGGTTTCATCCCTGGTGATGCTCTGCCAGGCCTCTAGTGCAACTGTCTTCAGTTCCTGCTTGTTCTTGGGACATTTTCCCTTCAGTTTTGTCTTCAGCAAGTGAAATGCACGCTCAATCGGATTCAGGTCAGGTGATTGACTTGGCCATTGCATAACATTCCACTTATTTCCCTTAATAATCTCTTTGGTTGCTTTCGGAGTATGCTTCGGGTCATTGTCCATCTGTACTGTGAAGCGCCGTCCAATGAATTCTGAAGCATTTTGCTGAATATGAGCAGATAATATTGCCTGAAGCACTTCAGAATTCATCCTGCTGCTTTTGTCAGCAGTCACATCATCAATAAATACAAGAGAACCAGTTCCATTGGCAGCCATACATGCCCACGCCATGACCTACCACCACCATGCTTCACTCATAAGGTGGTATTCTTTGGATCATGAGCAGTTCCTTTCCTTCTCCATAGTCTTCTCTTCCCATCACTCTGGTACAAGTTGATCTTGGTCTCATCTGTCTATAGGATGTTGTTCCAGAACTGTGAAGGCTTTTTTAGATGTTGTTTGGCAAACTCTAATCTGGCCTTCCTGTTTTTGAGGCTCACCAGTGGTTTACATCTTGTGGTGAACTCTGGTGAAGTCTTCTCTTGATTGTTGACTTTGACACACATATACCTACCTCCTGGAGAGTGTTCTTGATCTGGTCAACTGTTGTGAAGGGTGTTTTCTTCACCAGGGAAAGAATTCTGCGGTCATCCACCACAGTTGTTTTCCGTGGTCTTCCGGGTCTTTTGGTGTTGCTGAACTCACCGGTGCGTTCTTTCTTTTTAAGGATGTTCCAAACAGTTGATTTGGCCACACCTAATGTTTTTGCTATCTCTCTGATGGGTTTGTTTTGTTTATTCAGCATAATGATGGCTTGCTTCACTGATAGTGACAGCTCTTTGGATCTCATATTGAGAGTTGACAGCAACAGATTCCAAATGCAAATAGCACACTTGAAATGAACTCTGGGCCTTTTATCTGCTCCTTGTAAATGGGATAATGAGGGAATAACACACACCTGGCCATGGAAAAGCTGAACAGCCAATTGTCCCATTAATGTTGGTCCCTTAAAAAGTGGGAGGCACATATACAAACTGTTGTAATTCCTACACTGTTCACCTTATTTGGGTGTAAATACCCTCAAATTAAAGCTGAAAGTCTGCAGTTAAAGCACATCTTGTTCATTTTATTTCAAATCCATTGTGGTGGTGTATAGAGCCAAACAGATTAGAATTGTGTCAATGTCCCAATATTTATGGACCTGACTGTATGGACCTGGGCTGATCTGAAGTCTATGCACTGGGGCTGGTCTAAAGTCTGAAATCTATGCATTTTGGCTAATCAGAGGTCTGAAGTCTATGCATCGGGGCTGATCTTAGGTCTCTTCGGGTACATGCACACATCAAATACAGTCAACTTAAAAGTCTCAGCATTTTCTATGCATTGAGGCTAATTAGAGGTCTAAAGTCTTTGCATTGGGGCTGATCTGAGGTCTCAAATCTATGCACTGGGGCTGGTGAAAGGTCTGAAGTCTATGTATTGGGGCTGATCAGAGGTCTGAAGTCTATGCATTGGGGCTGATCTGAGGACTGAAGTCTATGCACTGGGACTGATTGGAGGTCCAAAGCATTTGCACTGGGGTTAATCTGAGGTCTGAAGTCCATGCACTGGGACTGATCTGAAGTCTATGCACTGGGACTGATCAAAGGTCTAAAGTCTATGCATTGGGGCTGATCTGAGGTCTGAAGTTTATGCATTTGGCTGATCTGTCTGAGGTCTATGAATTGAGGCTAATCTGAGTTCTGAATGCATGCACTGGGGCTGATTGGAGGTCCAAAGTCTTTGCATTAGGATTGATCTGGGGTCAGAATTACATGCATTGGGGCTGATCTAAGATCTAAAGTCTATACACTGTGGCTAATCTGAGGTCTGAATGCATTGACTTGGGCTGATCTAAAGTCTATGCAATGGGGCTGGTCTAAAGTCTGAAATCTATGCATTGGGGCTAATCAGAGTTCTGAAGTCTATGCACTGGAACTGATCGGCGGTCTAAAGTCTATGCGTTGGGGCCGATCTGAGGTTTGAAGTGTATGCATTGGGCCCATCAGAGATCTGAAGTCTATGCACTGGAACTGATTGGAGGTCTAAAGTATATGTGTTGGGGCCAATTTGAGGTCTGAAGTCCATGCATTGCACACACACTTTTTTTTTTGTCATCAAACACAGTCAACTTAAAAGTCTCTGCGTTTTCTATGCATTGAGGCTAATTAGAGGTCTGAAGTCTATGCATTGGGACTGATCTGAGGTCCGACGTCTATGCATTGGGGCTGATCTGAGGTCTCAATGCTATGCATTGGGGCTGGTAAAAGGTCTGAAGTCTATGCACTGGAACTGATCGGAGGTCTAAAGTCTATGCATTGGGGACGATCTGAGGTCTGAAGTCTATGCATTGGGGCCGATCTGAGGTCTGAAGTCTATGCATTGGGGCCAATCTGAGGTCTGAAGTCTATGCATTGCACACACACTTTTTTTTTGTCATCAAATACAGTCAACTTAAAAGTCTCTGCGTTTTCTATGCATTGAGGCTAATTAGAAGTCTGAAGTCTATGCATTGGGACTGATCTGAGGTCCGACGTCTATGCATTGGGGCTGATCTGAGGTCTCAATGCTATGCACTGGGGCTGGTAAAAGGTCTGAAGTCTATGTATTGGGGCTGATCTGAGTTCTGAAGTTTATGCATTGGGGCTGATATGAGATCTGAAGTCTATGCACTGGGGCTGATCAAAGGTCTAAAGTCTATGCATTGGGGCTGATCAGAGGTCTGAAGTCTATGCACTTGGACTGATCTGAAGTCTATGCACTGGGACTGATCAAAGGTCTAAAGTCTATGCATTGGGGCTGATCTGAGGTCTGAAGTTTATGCATTTGGCTGATCTGAGGTCTGAGATCTATGAATTGAGGCTAATCTGAGGTCTGAATGCATGCACTGGGGCTGATTGGAGGTCCAAAGTCTTTGCATTGGGATTGATCTGAGGTCAGAAGCACATGCCTTGCAGCTGATCTAAGATCTAAAGTCTATACACTGGAACTGATCGAAGGTCTGAAAGTTAGGCATCGGGTATAGCAACATGTTTTGTGTGTGCACCAATTAATCCATTTTTGCACTCATAGTTATACTGCTAATGGCCATTTATTATTGTAGAATAGAGTTAGAATAGAGTTTAATAAAGAAATCTTAATCAGAATCATTATAAGTAAAAAATACAATAGCCTATGAGTACAAACTATGAGTACAAAAACTGAAAGCGAAAAACCACAGAGTGCTATTGTTCACTGGCACACGGGTTGGCTAATGCTTGAGAACGTGACCCTTACCGTACAAAAGGTTGTAGACCCCCTACATCAGCTGGTTAAGCAGTTGTATTATAAGTATCCATTTCTTACAAAACAACCCACTGAACAATGTTAGCATTGCATTCTGTTACCGTAATTAAGTGTTTTCCTGTAAGGCTACAGAATGACCTTGCATCAGGTATGTAGCTTTATGAAGGATTTTGAATTTTATTGTCTGTTTTTTCCACCTTCCTATTCATGAGGATCTAAAGTGTTTTTTTGTGTCATTGTATCTCTCGACAGATAAATGTTTTCCCCTCCATTTACATGTAATTAATTGTAACAGCGATGAGATGTATAATATGAAATCCATTATTCCAGCTTAACGGGGCCCAGGTGCCTGATATCGCTCACCCACCGGTGGGTAAATGTAATGGAAAGAGCCTGGAAATGTGGGGAAGGTCTTTCTAATTGTGTTTGGATACGTGCACGTGCCGTCCCCAGGACTTAATGAAATGGGATGGTAATGGGGCCGTCGGAGCTGGATGGAGAATTAGCATCTGTAATGGATTCTTTTCTGGAGTGAAGTTTCATTTTATAGACGATCGAGAGATACTTAGACTATTAGGCGACCTCTGCAGCGGGTGTAACGCGCACGCTAATGGATTAACCCTTAGTGGGTGATGCTTCAGCATGGCGGGCAATATCTGATCAGACAAATTTCCCAGGCAGGGAAGTGATAATGTCTCCTATGAAGCATTTACTGTTACATAAGATACAATATTAAGGTTGGCCAAGCAGCAGCTACAAAGGCAAATACATTTCCCAAAATCTTGGGATGCATAAAAAGGGCGATATAAACACCAAACCAAAATAATATTGTTCCTGTTTGAAACTATCTAAGATCCTGCATAGTTCAAGGTTCACTTAGGTCCAACAAGACCTCATAGCATAGCCAGTTCCATAGTTCCAGGTCCACTTTGGTCTACTTAGGTCCACCAGGCCCACTTAGCAAAATAAAGCTGCATGACGCCAATAACCTCATAGCAGAGCCAGTTCCATAGTTCCATGTCCACTTAGGTCTACTTAGGTCCACCAGGTCCACTTAGCAAAGCAAAGCCGCATGACACCAATGACCTCATGGTAGAGCCAGTTCCATAGTTACAGGTCCACTTAGGTCTACTTAGGTCCACCAGGTCCACTTAGCAGAGCCAGCCTCATGACACCAATGATCTTTTTTAGCCATCTGGAGGCATTCTTATCACCACTATATGGGGCGCATGACCAACAATGGACATTCTTCCCTCTGCCCCTAAATATTTCATTTTAGCTGGGGTTCCCTGAGACCTTAAACTTATTTCAAGGGTTCTTCTGGGGTAAAAAGGTTGAGAGTGGCTGCTATAGTGTGTCCACGGAGTGACAGTTCCAAAGTACCCAAGGGTTCCTCCTGTGTTGCTAGGGTTTCCCTTAGCTATGGCTGGTTGACCTCTCACCTAATTTATCCTACATAGTTCAAGGTCCACTTAGGTCTACCAGGTCCCCTTAGCAGAGAGCCAGTTCCATAGTTCCAGGTCCACTTTAGCTGTCTGGTGGCATACTAATCCCCACTAGATGGGGATCATGGCTAACAATGGGCATTATTCCATCTGACCCCAAATATTTAATTTTTACCAGGGGACCTACCTTAGAATTATTTCAAGGGTTCAAAGGTTGAGAGTGGCTGCTATAGAGTTTACATTGAGTGACAACTCTAATGCCCCGTACACACGGTCAGACATTGATCGGACATTCCGACAACAAAATCCTAGGATTTTTTCCGACGGATGTTGTCTCAAACTTGTCTTGCATACACGTAAAACATGTACGTGGGGACTATAAACGGGGCAGTAGTCAATAGCTTTTATCTCTTTATTTATTCTGAGCATGCGTGGCACTTTGTGCGTCGGATTTGTGTACACACGATCGGAAATTCCGACAACGGATTTTGTTGTCGGAAAATTTTATAGCCTGCTCTCAAACTTTGTATGTCGGAAAATCCGATGGAAAAAGTCCAATGGAGCCCACACATGGTCGGAATTTCCGACAACACGCTCCGATCGCACATTTTCCGCCGGAAAATCCAACCGTGTGTACGGGGCATTAGTGTGCTGGCAGCAGTCTCAGAGCTTCCGAATGTCTACACAAGGGAGGATTTTACAGGTAAATAGCATGCATAAAATGCAATAAATGCTCATATAAACTTATAGGAAGGTTGTGGTTGAAATGAATGGTCTAGCAACAGGGTCTCTTTGGGCTGATAAGAAGGATATAATGTACCAGAGGCTCAGGAGAGAGGGAGGACAATATGTAGGTGTGGCCCAGGCTCACTGCCCACAAGGTAAGGAAACTCACATGGAGACTGTTTGATGCAGCAAGGTATATTAATGTAATAATGTGAAAAAAGAACAGCGAACTCTGCACACACGGCCACACTGGAGAGGAACACTTACTATGAGCCAGACTGTAATTGCATTGTACAATGGAGACACTCAACACCAGCAACCGGCAGGGGAGGTGACTGGAAGGCAGACTGAAAACCGGGTCCTAAACAGAAAGACTACTGATAGTACACAGTCTGAGTCCCTGCTCTGTCCCTACTCCACAGGAAGCTGACCCCATGTTACGTTGACTGTCCCTAGCAAGCAGGAGAGTGGTCTCTAACCTACCCACTATGCTAAATGTATGCCAACCCAAGGGGGACAGTGCTTTTCATAAGCCCTGCCCACTTCAAATATGGCTGATAGGTCAACCAGGGCAGCGGCATCCAGTGGGACAGCTGCTTTCCTGAAGAGACCTACGGAGACTTCGGAGGGACGGGGTTCCTTCTTGTCCTCTGCCCTCTCTGCACCACAGCCACCAAATAGCACCACCCCTGCACTGCACCTGCCCACAAATACAAATAATTGCCAAGGGTGATATGGGGACCTGCCAGGGCTGTGTGAGAAGATCGAGGATGATGGTCTCCAGTTTCATAGTGATTTTGTTCTGCCTTTTTCTTTTTCACTACGTAAAAAAAAATGCAAAAATTGTTTTTCTGCTTCCACTCTTGTGTGCTTCCTAATCCCTCCTGGCCTGAAAGCAAATCACTAATTACAAGTGACAGCAGGAGTCATCTTCTTATCCAGATGCCATTACAATAGATTGTGTTTACACTGGCACCACTTGTGGGGAAAATAATGATTTGATCCCCTGCAGATTTTGTAAGTTTGCCCACTTACAAAGAAATGAAGGGTCTATAATTTTTATCATAGGTGTATTTTATATGATAGAGACAGAATATCAATCAAAAATCCAAGAAAAAAACACACAATACAAATGTTATAAATTGA
Organism: Aquarana catesbeiana; assembly: GCF_042186555.1. Lineage (NCBI taxonomy): Eukaryota > Metazoa > Chordata > Amphibia > Anura > Ranidae > Aquarana > Aquarana catesbeiana. The sequence continues at coordinate 682,892,834 of NC_133327.1, read as the reverse complement.
GTTGCAGTTCGGTCAGTAAAATAAGTATTTGATCCCCAAGCAAAACATGACTTAGTACTTGGTGGAGAAACCCTTGTTGGCAAGCACAGAGGTCAGACGTTTCTTGTCGTTGGTGATCAGGTTTGCACACATCTCATGAGGGATTTTGGTCCACTCTTCTTTACAGATCTTCTCTAAATCCTTAAGGTTTCTTGGCTGCCGCTTGGAAACTCGAAGTTTCAGTTCCCTCCATACATTTTCTATAGGATTAAGGTCTGGAGACTGGCTAGACCCCTCCATGACCTTAATATGTTTCTTCTTCTAATGTTCCCACCTCCATGCTCAACTGTAGGGATGGTGTTCTTAGGGTCATAGTAAGCATTTTTCTTCCTCCAAACATGGTGAGTCGAGTTAATGCCAAATGCCTCAAATTTGGTCTTATCTGACCACAGGACTTTCTCCCAATCCTTCTTTGAATCATTTAGATGTTTATTGGCAAACCTCAGATGGGCCTGTACACGTATCTTCTTTAGGAGGGGGACCTTGCGGGTGCTGCAGGATTTCAATCCATGGCAGCGTATTGTGTTACCAATTGTTTGTTTGGTGACTGTGGTCCCAACTGCCTTGAGATCATTCACAAGCTCCTCCCATGTAGTTCTGGGCTGATCCCTCACTTTTCTCATGATCATCCTCACCCCATGAGGCGAAATTTAGCATGGAGCTCCAGACCGAGGGCGATTGATGGTTTTTTGTGTTTCTTCCATTTGCGAATAATCGCTCCAACAGTTGTCTCCTTCTCACCAAGCTTCTGGTTGATGGTCTTGTAGCCCATTCCAGCCTTGTGCAGGTCTACAATCTTGTCCCTGATGTCCTTTGACAGCTCTTTGGTCTTGCCCATGATGGTGAGGTTTGAATGAAAGAAAGAGATACTGTGGACAGGTGTCTTTTTTACACATAATGAGTTGTTGTTAGGAACACCTTCTTAAGTTGACAGGACTAATCTGTCTACCACATGAGCACCTACTGTAGCCAGTCTGTGGGAGCCAGAATTATATTTGGTTGGTAGGGGATCAAATATTTATTTTACTCACTGAACTGCAAATCAATTTATAAAATTTGTATTGTTTGTTTTTTCTGGATTTTGGGTTGATATTCTGTCTCTTTCATTTAAAATACACCTGAGACAGGAGTCACTTTGGATGAGCACTGGAAGCTCCTTGTCCAGCTCCCCCAGCTACTCCTATGTTTAACTGATCCTGTACCTATTAGGGACTCAGGATGACCGACCCCAGTCTGACCTCAAGAATATATGAGGATAAAGTCCTTCGTTCATCAGAGACCATTGTGAGATGGTTTAAGTTGAGGTGGGGGTTGCTATGTGTTTGTTAGGTGTGGCTGTATCCCATTGTTCTATTGTGTCTGTCTGCCTTGGGAGCAACCGATTATAGGATGTATATGTCTATGTGTATTTGCTGTGAGGAGGGAGGGGGGAATTCCTCCAACAGCTCTCCCTGCTGATTGGGCAGTCTACCGGTGAGAAGTTTGAATATCTCTGTGTGCCTGTGTTCAAATAAAGCAGATCATGTTCAGCAGCCAAAACGAGTACTGCCTAGTTCTTGGTTGTCAGAGGTTTGAGTATCTGATATCTATATTCAGAGGAAGCGGTATATGACAGAAACACTCAAGCGGAGTGTGGGACGTTTCCTTACAACACCTATGATAAAATCTATAGACCCTTAATTTCTTTGTAAAATGGGCAAACTTACAAAATCTGCAGGGTATCAAATAATTATTTCCCCCACTGTATTCTGTATCAGCAGACTTGACTTCGGCTTGAACATAGCTGCACTATGCGTCTGATTTCCTTATTTTTCTTTTTTTCTTTAATTATGTATTTATATTTTGCTATTATTCAAAGCCAGAAGAAAATCTCGCTGGAAAATTATAGGTGAAGTGAGGAAAGCTAACACAAAAGAAGCTGAAAAAAAAAAAGAAAGAAAATCAACACAACTAAGAAAACATAGTAAAAAAGAACAAAGTCAATAATTCTCTAACAAGCACATTCTCTCCTTGTTTTCTGGCCTGCTTGAACTGGTGCCACCACCAAAATAACACAATAGTTTTTGCTGTTCAGCTTTTCTTATAAATACCCAGCACTATAATCTTAATACGCAGCTCGCCCTCCGCTGAAAAACTCCCACCCGCTGCATTGCCCTGTTCGCGCCGCCAGGAATTCTGCTCTCTCAACATCAACATATTAGCTGCATCAATTAAAAAAGAAAAGTTTTGCAAGCACTTGTCAACTTTTTTTTTTTTTTTTCTTTCTGCTGATAATTAACATTTACTTTCCTAGCAAGCGTTTGCAACAATGTTATTTTGAGTATCTTGCTGGCTTTCTTAATTGGTGATTATATTTTCCATGCTGTGCAGCAATTTTTATGGCTTTAATTGTTTAAACAACTAATATTGCCAGCCTTTCATCTCTTGCTTGTTTCAAAGCTTCGAGGGAGCGGCGGCCTTCGGTGGCAGCTTCCTAACTCTCTGTAGTTACAAACGAGGACTTTATTTAATCTGTTTTCACTGAGCAGATTACAGGCGAGAGCCCCCTGGTAGAGGTGAGTAGATAATTGGAGATCCCCTCTGCCAGCAGTTAGCTTGAACCCCGCATTGCAATCCGGTATGCACCGCTCAAACCTGCTCAAACCTACACTTTTAAATATTTGAAGATTTAGAAAAGAAATCTTGAAAAATCTACTGAGAGTAATGGAAGCTTATGGGCCCTCTGATACACTATATATATTGTCAAAAGTATTGGGACACCTGCCTTTACACGCATATGAACTTTAATGGCATCCCAGTCTTAGTCCGTAGGGTTCAATATTGATTTGGCCCACCCTTTGCAGCTATAACAGCTTCAACTCTTCTGGAAAGGCTGTCCACAAGGTTTAGGAGTGTGTCTATGGGAATGTTTGACCATTCCTCCAGAAGCGAATTTGTGAGGTCAGGCACTAATGTTGAACGAGAAGGCCTGGCTCGCAGTCTCCACGCTAATTCGTCCCAAAGGTGTTCTATTGAGTTGAGTTTAGGACCCTGTGCAGGTCTTCCCCGTGGCGCCAGATGGGGCGGGGCCACCTGTTTTCATAACCGGGTGGCCCCGCCCCCTCTGATGCCCCGGGAAAGCCATAGGGAAGTCCCTGTGCGTTCGAGGGGTCACCCGGGAATGTCACCGTGTGGCCCCGCCCTCAGTTATAAAAGAACTGTCACCTGCAAGGACGCGTCATACAGCGGGTGCCTCCCATGATTGGTCGCGGCTTTGTTTTTTTTTTTTCTTTTTCGGTCCGTCGGCGGAGCGAGAGAAGAAGACTTTGTGGGACATTTTTATTTTTTAATAAAGGACTTGTCCCAAGTTGTGTCTTGTCTTTTGTACCATTTTGACACTTTTTTTGTGAAATGGTAGGGGTACATTTGTACCCCGTTACCACTTCACACAGGGGGGGGGGACCGGGATCTGGGGGTCCCCTTGTTAAAGGGGGCTTCCAGATTCCGATAAGCCCCCCGCCCGCAGACCCCCACAACCACCGGGCAAGGGTTGTGGGGATGAGGCCCTTGTCCACATCAGCATGGGGACAAGGTGCTTTGGGGGTCTTCCCCAAAGCACCCTCCCCATGTTGAGGGCATGTGGCCTGGTACGGTTCAGGAGGGGGGGCGCTCTCTCATCCCCCCTCTTTTCCTGCAACCTGCCAGGTTGCGTGCTCAGATAACGGTCTGGTATGGATTTTTGGGGGTCCCCGACGCCATATTTTTTTTAATTTTGGTGCGGGGTTCCCCTTAAAATCCATATCAGACCTGAAGGGTCTAGTATGGATTTTGAGGGGGACCCCTACGCCATTTTTAAAAAAAAATTTGGTGCAGGGTTCCCCTTAATATTCATAGCAGACCCAAAGGGCCTGGTAATGGACTGGGGGGATCCCATGCCGTTTTTTTTAGCGACTTTTATCGGTATTGCCAGACTAGACAATTCATTATAGCCACGAGTACTTTTAAATGACTTTTTTTTCCTTTAGAAATGTCATTTTGCTGTCAGACTGTTCTAAACACAGGAAACATGCGCCACTTTACAGGCATACTATAGACACCCCCCAGGTACGAAATTTAAAGGAATATTTCACTTTTATTGTTTCACTTTAAGCATTATTAAAATCACTGCTCCCAAAAAACGGCCGTTTTTTAAAACTTTTTTTGCATTGATACATGTCCCCTGGGGCAGGACCCGGGTCCCCTAACACTTTTTATGACAATACCATGCATATAAGCAATTAAAATTAGCACTTTTGATTTCTCCCATAGACTTTTAAAGATGTTTCGCGGCTTTCGAATTTGCCGCGAACACCCCAAATTGTTCGCTATTCGGCGAACAGGCGAACACTTACGTTCGACTCGAACATCGGGCTTGTTACTAATCTTTGACTTCTTTACTGACTATGCTTCTGCTTGATCCCTACTGCTATATCTGCTACTGGAGCTAATATATTTCTTTTGGTGTGGGTTGCCTTTCACATAGATCAGCACTGCCCCATTTCTTTGGCCACTAAACATTGATGTTAGTGTTTTCCTGGTAGCCACAATGATTAATACTAGTTGTTCTGCTTCAAATGCCAATTTTTGCATAGACGTAGGACAGTATGGTCACCTGCTGTCTTGGCCCTATCCACAGGCAGCATAACTTATCTTCCATAAGACACTGTCAGGGCCTGGATCTGAACCCGGGACCTCTGCTGTGTTTGACAGAAACTCTTTTTTGCTGAGCCATCTGAGATGCTAGATAGCTCCCTGCCTGGTTGCTTAGACAACCTTGCCTTGTTTTGTTTCTCTTAAACCTTGAACCCTTTGTTCCTCCCATGAACTTCCTATTAAAGCCATGTTTTTGCACTTCCTGTTTGCTAGAATATTGTCTTCTCTCCAACCAATATCTCTGTGACAAACCCTGCAGGGACAGGGGCTTTTGGAGGGGACTGCAGGCAAGCCTCTTGCCTACTGACTATGGGCCCGGCATTTGAGGGGGCTCTATTTTTTGGGAGGTGTGTGCCTGGGGGACCTTTTGGAGCAGTTTTACTTCAGATTCAAGTCCATGTCTCCCCAAAACACACAGACAAAACAACTGGAAACAGTTTTTGGGCCTCTGTGCCCAAACCAGCATTGACTACTTCAACCCCCCCCCCCCCCCCAGACTCAGAGACTCTAAGCAGAAGATTATAATTGGCTCAAAACAACTTGATGCTGGGGTCTCCTGCTGTTATGTGTAATCTATTTATTAAGGTGCTATGTGTTTACTGTTAGGTGTCTTTCTCTATTGTGTAATTTCCCCATTGTGTGCCTCCTATGTGTGCATTTCCATTGTTAATTTAATTGAGTACCCTACTGTTTTTGATTGTTTGCTAATCCTTCTGGATGTGATTTGTCTTGTGTCAACTTTACCTCGTTACCTAACCATTGTGGGATGTTTACCCCAATGTGTAATATTTGTTTTTATTGTTCATGTGGTGACTGCCCCTATTTTTGAAGTGTATAAAAACCTGTATTGCTGTTCAATAAACAGTTATTCCTTTGGTTTCTACCTCAACATCTTGTCTGTGTACGATGCTTGGGGTAAAGGGCTGGTATTAGCTAGCAGTCTGCTGGAAAGATTTGGAGGGCAGGAGGCACTGTTTGGCGAAGGCACCAAGGTAAGGTTCCAGGCGGTCCATCACAATCTCGCTCTTGTCACTCCTGCTGCCGCTGGTATCTCCGTTATCACTCGTTACCAACCTTTGACTTGTTCCTCGACTACGCTTCTGCTTGATCCCAATCAGCGACCACTTGTTACTGATCTTTGGCTTGTTTATTGACTCAGTTTCTGCATTATCCCTACCTGCTATATCTGCTACTGGACCCTGGGTTGCTCACCTCCCGGTGGGGCAATCCTGAGGATTGTGACCTGGTACTAACATGCAGCATAACCCTTCTCCACCATTAGGAGCTCTGGTGAACAACGGTTAGTGCTTAGAACCCCACCCCTCGAATGAGCCTACATCATCCACCAGGGAGACCTGCTTGTATAACTAACCTGCTGGTCGGTGGGAGCCTCTCTACTGCTATAGCTACTGGTCTCCGAACTTAACCCCTGACCATGGCAAGTTACCATGAACTGCTAAATGCCACGTTCTAGTGCCTGTTGCACTAGTAAAATAAAGTTCCAGCAAGAAGCAGCCTGAGTCTCATCATTCCAGTTGATTACACCTGAGGAACATGAAGTAGTGTGGACACCAGTTCGTGCAGGGGACTAGTGGTGGTCGGGAAAAAGAGTACTGGCCCTCAAGGCAATGCCGACAGGTCTCCTGTCCAGGCCATGTGTCAGAAAATCCAAACCCTATTGTATTTGGACTGGGTGGGTGGCACAGCCTCTGTTGGACTTGGCCTCATACCACTATACTGGAGCCACTAACAACTCTCTTGTGTAGTATTCATGTAGTCCTCTTGCTAAAGGCCTTTCAGCCATGAAGCACTAGCAAGAGCTCAAGGAAAAGGTTTCTAACCCCACTGGCTGCAAAATTTTGAAACAGGCCCCTAGCGCAGGAACTTGCTTATCAACCACTGGCAAGGGGGCACTACATTCTTTTCAAGACACCAGTCTATGCCTGACTACATTGATTGTATTCTCAATAGGAACGAGAGTAGTCATTTCACTGGAATTGAATTTGCAGCAAAATTACTGATTTTCCTTCACCAAAACTTTGTTAGAATATATACAGTAACTTCATATTGCTAGATTTGTTTCTTGTCATGGTGATCAGTGGGAAGAATGCCTTTTACATTAGTGGCCAGTGGGAAGAATGCACTTTTTATTGGAAGTCGTTGGAAATAATTCCACTTACATTGGTGATCAGTGGAAAGAATATTCCTTATCGGTTGTCAGTGGGAAGAATGCTCCAGTTGGTCGAACTGGGTGCAAGGACACACTGGATGACTTTGCTGTCATTTTGTTTTGCTGGGTGTCACAGGCTTCCCTTTGCTATTAAAGAGGAGTGGGCTCCCTCCAGGCATACCTGCCCTTAATCTATCCATTCTTATAGTATACAGTATGTGCTCCTACTATGCCCCTTAAAGGGGTTGTAAAGGTAAGATTTTTTTTTTTTTTAAATAACAAACATGTTATACTTACCTTCACTGTGCAGCTCGTTCTGCACAGAGTGGCCCCGAACCTGGTCTTCTGGGGTCCCTTGGCGGCTGTTTCAGCTCCTCCCCGCAAGCATTAACCACCTTAATGCGAGCTCCCTCGCATGGTGGTTAGTGCTTGCGGGCGCGCTCCCGTGATACAGCCGGAGGCTATAGCCGCTCACTGTATCACTCGGCCCCGCCCCCAAGCGCGCCGCGTCATTGGATGTGATTGACAGCAGCGCGAGCCAATGGCTGCGCTGCTTCCAATCCATCCACTGTAGCCAATCAGCGGCCAGGGTGAGCGGAGGAATAGCTGTCGGGAACGCGAAGCTGACTTTCGAGGCGTCAGGTAAGTAAAACGGGGGGGCTGGGGGCGGCGGTATTGTCAGAAGTTTTTTCACCTTAATGCATAGAATGCATTAAGGTGAAAAATTTTTTACCTTTACAACCCCTTTAAATTGGTGGCCAATGGGAAGAATGCCCTTTACATTGGTGGTCAGAGGGAAGAATGCCCCTTACATTGGTGATCAGCGCAAAGAATGCTCCTTACATTGGTGATCAGTGGGGAGAATGTCCCTTACATTGGTGATCAGTGGGAAGAATGTTCCTTACATTGGTGGTCAGTGGGAAGAATGCTCCTTACATTGGTGATCAGTGGGAAGAATGTTCCTTACATTGGTGGTCAATGGGAAGAATGCCCCTTACATTGGTGATCAGTAGGAAGAATGCTCCTTACATTGGTGATCAGTGGGAAGAATGTTCCTTACATTGGTGATCAGTGGGAAGAATGTTCCTTACATTGGTGGTCAGTGGGAAGAATGTCCCTTACATTGGTGATCAGTAGGAAGAATGCTCCTTACATTGGTGGTCAGTGGGAAGAATGTTCCTTACATTGGTGATCAGTGGGAAGAATGTTCCTTACATTGGTGATCAGTAGGAAGAATGCTCCTTACATTGGTGGTCAGTGGGAAGAATGTTCCTTACATTGGTGATCAGTGGGAAGAATGTTCCTTACATTGGTGATCAGTGAGAAGAATGTTCCTTACATTGGTGATCAGTGAGAAGAATGTTCCTTACATTGGTGATCAGTGAGAAGAATGTTCCTTACATTGGTGATCAGTGAGAAGAATGCTCCTTACATTGGTGGTCAGTGAGAAGAATGCTCCATACATTGGTGATCAGTGGGAAGAATGTTCCTTACATTGCTGATCAGTGGGAAGTAGGCTCTTTACATTTGTGGCCAATGGGAAGAATGTCCTTTACGTTGGTGGTCAGTGGGAGGAATGCTCCTTACAGATAGCTAAAACAATCATTGGTGTCAGTGTTTTTTCCTGATGGGCAGCAATTGTATATTGCTCAAGGAACCCTTAGCAACCTCTGGTGGAACTCTAGTTGAGAAAGGCTGGCTTTTTGGGTGGTTAGGTGCTCCCAGAATGGCGATTCTTCTTAGGGAAGATACAAACAGGGATTTACAGGCATTCTAACCCTTTCCTACCAAAAAAAAAGGTTGTCTCTTGTTTGTAAAAATAGTATCGATTGCAATTATATCTTCAGATTAAATAACGTAAGGAGAGGTTCTTCATTAACTGCTTTTCTATGAGAATCCATGTGAATCCAGTTGCCCTGCCCCACCTTTGTCATCTAAAACAGCATGGCTTATCTCTTAACTGTCATGTGTGTGTACACTCGACAATTACTAACCTCATTGCCATAGACAGAGGCAGCATGGCTGGTAATAACACCACATGAGAAAAGATTGAGGGAACTTTAGAAATGAATAGACTCTTGCAACTTTTGGGAAGCGTAGGTGGAGGATTATGGGGAAAAATAATGAAAAGAGGTGTTTTCCTTTAATGGAAGACGTAGCGCAGTCACAGCTGTAAGCCGCTCTTCCCCTGCCGACAACATTTCACAAACTCCATCCTCAAAGGAGGGGTGTGAATTCTAATTGTTGAAGGGCATGTAAATGAAATCCACAGCTCCATTAATTAGGAAGTAATTGACGTTGGTTTCCATGGTGACGGAAAGCATCTGCCAGCGCTTCCTCCAGTTCTGCACATCTGAATCTAAAGTTTGCTGTCACCATGTTAAAATACAAGTGGGGTTCGATGACAGAACATGCCGCTCTTGCGCGGAGTGGGGGGGCGGGGTGTAGGGGAGGGTTAGCAGGACGCGTGTTAACAAGCTGTACGCTTTGTCATAAACTATTTGCCAGAAGTTCACTCGTTTTTTGTTGCAAAAATCCTGCCGGTGTGATGCAATCGCCTGAAGTTCTCCAGATGAATGCATCTCCACTGTAAGCCTGTCATGAAAGAAATGTGCTTCCTTCTCTGGCCTCTTTTTCCAGTTGCCTGTATCTCAAACTGATCCTCTTGGACAGCCGTTCTCAGTCAGGGTTCCGTAGAACCATCAGCGGTTGCTAGGAGTTCCTTGAGCTGTAGCTGATTGGCTCCCCGTTTTAATGGTGTCGGCATAGGTCTAGGGCCGATGCCACTAGGCAGAGCCAGCACCATGGCACTAATAATATTTAAGAGTGACATTCTGACCCCCCGCTGTAAGGATTTCATTCATCTTCTTGACCACCAATGTAAGGAGCATTTTCCCATTTTACCCCCCAATGAATTGGTTTTAGTAAGAGTTCCCTAAGACCTGAAAATTATTTTAGGAGTTCCTCAGGGATAAAAAGGTTGGGAAAGGCTGCTCTTGGCAATGGCAGCCAATATATTTATTTTGGTGTGGGTAACCTTTCACATTAAAAAGTTGATCAAGGTTTATGGTATCCATACAGACATTGGTGGAGCACCACAGGCCAACACGCTGATCAGCACTGCCCCATTTCTTTGGCCACCAAACATTGATGTTACAATGTTTTCTTGTTAAACCCAATGATTAGAACTAGTTGTCCTGCAACAAATGCCAATTTTTACATTGATACAGGACAGCATGTTTATCTGCTGACTTGAATCCATCCACAGGCAGCTTAAAGTGGTTCTAAAGGCTCAAGGTTTTTTTACCTTCATGCACTTTATGTATGACGGTAAATAACATTCTGTGTGCAGCAGCCCCCCAAATATTTACCTGAGCCCCATCCCGATCCAGCGATGTGCACGAGAGCCTCAAGCTCTCCAGGGGCCTCTCAGTCCTCATTGGCTGAGGCAGGAATGGGTGCCATTGGCTCCTGCTGTTGTCAATTCCAGCCAGAGAGCCAATCAAGAAGAGGGAGGGAGTGGGGCCTAGCCACAGCTCTGTGTGTGATTGGACACGCAAGATGCTTGCTTTGGGGGGCACCAGGCAGAAAGCAGTGGTGGCTGGTGTTTTTTTTGTTTGGGGGGGGGCAAACATCCGAAACCCCCCCTGCGTGGCAACTCAAACCCCCCCGCTGTCTGGCAGTCGGTCCACTGGCACTTACCCCATCTAGGCAGCGGGCATCGGTGGGCATCCGAGGAGCAGCGGAGAGGATCAGGCATCCGGGGAGCAGCGGCGAGGATCGGGCATCCGAGGAGCGGCAGGGATTGGGCATCCAGGCATTGGCGGGGACCGGGCATCGGCCAGCGGCTTTTCTCCTCCTCGCTTCCGGTTGCACTGTCTGCGTCCTGAGACCAGCCTAGTTTGAAGCCTATTAGAGCTTCTGGCTCTAATCAGGTGCTTAAAAAAAAAACCCTGGCTGCTGTAATTCATGCGCCCAGTGCCCTGAAAGGGGCAGGACACAGGAATAGGGGGTGGCCGCGGCGGCCATGGATAGACTCAAGCTATGCATGAATCTATCCATTATGCATACAGGGCATGGCCTGAAGAGAGGGGGCAGCGCCCGGGCGAGGCCAGGAGTGCCGGCGGGGTAACAGAGTAGCACAGATCCCTCTCTTCCCCTATTGCTCTCCAGCTGTTGCAGAACTACAAGTCCCATGAGGCATTGCAGGCTGACAGTTACAAGCATGACCCCCCAAAGTCAGAGGCATGATGGGACCTGTAGTTCCGCAACAGTTGGAGGGCCACAGGTTGAGCACAAATGCTAATGAGCCCTCCTCATCTCATGACTTTGCCCCACTTCGTCAGGGCTACATCCCCCTCCCCACCTCCTGACATCTGCCTGAATACTGTGACCCTGCTCCACCCCCTCAGACCTTGTCCCTTATCTTCTTAACATGGGAGTATTAGAAGATGAGATAGGACCATTTAGAATAACAGGCTAAGAATTTTGTTTTTTATGGTGAAGCTTATAGCTCGGTGGAAGGGGCCTCTATACAGCGAGGAGAGATTTATATAGGAAAGCAGCATTTTAAGTACTTGAACTGATACTAAGCATCTTGTTACAACACAATAAATGTGTTACTGCTTTTGTACCTTTTCCATCTGCGGCTTTGAAAAGCAAACGCTCGTTGTGCTGAAAGGTGCAAACGAGATGCTTTCCTTCATGCGTCCTTGTCGATGAATAATTAACGGATCTTTAATTATATTATGGTGAAAAGGGAGCAAGAATGGGATGTTTTATATCAGCAGATTCAAGTGACGACCTCTGAAGACCGAGCTGAGGACCGCCGATGAGTGTTCCTCTCATCATTGTTGGTGGGCGTCCAGATTCTGCTTATTCCCGACTCTCTTCTGAAGGCTTTATTCTCTTTCTAATGACATCAGTCTTGCTCCCACCTTTCATGTTCTGGGGGGAAAAAAAAATCAGTCAACAAACATTCTCACCTGTAGGATCGTTACTTTGTTTCTTTTGTTGTTTTCCTCTAAATTTGAACATGCTTCTTTCTTCCAGTCTTTGTTACAGGACCGCGGTCTCTGAAAATTTTTTAGTTACATGATTGCAATCTCTGATAGTAGCAGTCTCCTATATGCATTGGCTTCATGCACTAAAAAGCTAGAAATTGCTTTAGAAACCCTGGATAAAAAGCTTTTTGCCAGTGTTTAGCAGTGTTTAGCCTATTGTGTAAGTTACGTTAGTAGCTTCAGCGTTAAGGAGCGGGGCTACAGGCGTCCTTAACAACCAGTAAATAGCTGGGAAGCTGGCCGCAGCGTCCCTAATAACGAATGAGTCCTCAGCCATCAGTGGGGGAAAAAACATTGCCGGCAATTAAAAAATGTGAAAAAAACTATGTGGGGGTTCCTGCCCCAATCCATACAAGGCTCTGTAGGTCTGGTATAGATTTTGAGGGGAACCCCCACGCTAATTTTTTTTTTAAAGAATGGCGTGAGGTCCCTCCCAAAATCAATATCAGACCCTTATCTGAGCATGCAGCTCCTGGCAAGCCAGGAAAGGGGGGGTCGAGTGAGCACCCCCCCCCAACCTTACCAGGCCACTGTCAGAAACCATGAAATCAGAAGTACAGAAGTACAGTTAAACCACACTTCTTTAATAAGAAAATTAAAAAGAACAAACGTAGTCAAAACATAGCCAAAGTTCAGTAACCGGAACGGATAGTCAGCCAAGCCAGAAGTCAGGGATCAATGTAGTGGAACAGCAAGCAGGATCTGGAGCCAGAAGAGATGTCAGTAAAGCAAGTCTTGAACAGGATCGCAGGAGATCAGTTTTTGTGATGTTGACCAAGGCGAAGGCAGAGCTCCTCTGAACTGGACGGCTTAAGTAGGCAGGACTAATGAGCAGGATATCATCAACAACTGAGTAACTGTAGAGAGATGGGAACTGGCAATTAGCCAACAGCTGAGCGGCCAGCTCAGAGAAGGAAGGGCTGAGCCCAGCCCTGACAGCTATATGCCCTCAACATGGGGGGGTGCTTTGGGGCAGGAGGGGGGCTCCCATCAAAAGCACCTTTCCCAAAGGCAGGTTGTCCCCATGTTGATGGGGACAAGGGCCTTTTCCCCACAACCCTGGCCGGTGGCTGTGGGGGTCTGCTGGCAGGTGGCTTATCGGAATCTAAAAGCCCTCTTTAGCAAGGGGACCCCCAGATCCTGCCCCCCTCTTGTGAGTGAGTATGGACCTACACATTCACCAAAAAAAGTGTAAAAAGTAAACAAAAACACAACACAAGTTTTTGACAAGTCCATTATAAAAAAAAATCAAAAATATGTCTGTCCCCCCCAGTGTAGATCTATGGTCAATCACGCCGCCCACCACCACCATCTAGGAAAAAAAAAGAAAAACTCCTGTCCCGATGAAGGCTCTCGCCGTCTGACAGCTCTTAAATAACCAAGGGGTGATGTCACCGGATGGCACCGCCCTTTGTGACGTCACTGACCCAGCATGCCCTCTTATGCTGGGGTGATGTCACCGGATGGCACTGCCCTTTGTGACGTCACCGACCCAGCATGCCCTCTTAGGCTTCAACCTTAGCAGCTTAAAAAGAACCTGGTCCAAGCTGAAGTCATGTATTTATGCAAAAATCCAGCTTTAACCACTTGACCTCCGGAAGTTTTTACCCCCTTCATGGCCAGGGTATTTTTTTTAGTATTTAGAACTGCGCTACTTTACCGGTAATTGCTCGGTCATGCAACACTATACCCAAAATTACATTTTTTTGTTTTTTTTCACACGAATAGAGCTTACTTTTTGTGGTATTTATTCACCACTAATAATAAAAAATAATGCAGCGCTAAGGGTAACCAAAAAATGAAAAAAATTTTTTGTTTGTGAACAAAAAATTATTATAAAAAATTTGTGAACTATAATGTCATAAATGATACCACAAAAAACATACCATAAGATTATTATGACCACTGAAGGATTGTGCAAAGGATTGTGCATTCAAGTGATATTATCAAAACAAACCAAAAAGTGATCATATAAAAAGTCCCATCACAAATGGTGCAATTTTAAATATATGTAAAGTTCATAAGCATAAAAAAAGATAATCCAAAGTCCGTGATGAAAAGATCCAATCTCCCAAGAGGTGAATACACCTAAGTGAATATGAGGCTCCTTACCGACTCAGAAGACCACAACGGTCTGACCAGGCATATGGGAGGTTAAAGGTTTCCCAACAACCTATACCAGCAACTGGATCTGCGGCTAAAGCTGTATGGCTCCGGGAATAAAGACAAAAAAAGCTCCCATAGTGTAATCGTTCCAACCAATAAAAATTTAATGAATAAAAAATGCACTTACATACAAATCCAATAGGCAAGTGTAAAGGCAATCGCAATGTAACGGCGTCTCCGCAAGCTTCCCACTGTGCACACACTTCCCATCCAGCTCGGCAGAGAGGAACAGCGTAGTGACGTCAGTGTCATAGGCCACACCCTACGCGTTTCGTCACGATAGGATACCCCGGCAAATCAGCAGCACCTCCTCTTTGCTGTTCACCACTGTATTTTTTATTTTTTGCGTTATATATATATGAAAAAAACCTGAACATTTTGAAAAAAAAAAAAAAAAAAAATCAATATTTGCTACTTTCTGTAATAAAACATATGCAATTACAAAAATGTAAAAAAAAATCATTAAGGGAGAAAATCTTCCGGGGCTGTGAAGGGTTATGGATGGATTTTGAGGAGAGCCTGATTCAAACTTTTCTTGCTTTTAGCACAGAGAGCCCCACGCTGAGAACAAAATCCAGTGCAGAGCGGAGCCGTGGTGTATCTCAGATTAAAGGAAAAAGGGAAAAAAAAGAAAAAAGAACAGAGAATTCTGCAGATAAAAAGCCCATAAAAGTGAAAGATTTTTTTCTTTTTAATAAGAAAGTGAATCCAGCGAAAGCTGCTGGAAGTTGTTTACAAACCCCCCAGAGCAAAGTCACCTGGAGTCGGTTCTCTTCGTCCTCGGCTGTCATTCTGCTCCATCCAGTTCTCCCGGCTTCGGGGAGAGCGCTCTCTGCGCCATGAGGGAAATTAACAATTCATATTCCGCACCGAGCGGTGACAGGCAATTTACTTAAGTTAATTAATCTCTGCAATCATTCTAATATAACTGTTTATTTTATTCCCGTGTTTTCAAAGCACTTGTAGGAGAAGAGCGGCGTTAAGCCGGGGACTAGCTGCTCCTCGCCGGGTCTCAATTGCTCCATAAAAATCTGCAAAATGATTCCAGGGAAGGAAAGTGCAGCTGAACAGACACAATTAAACGTTAAATAATCATTTCACTGCCGATGGATGTGAGGATGAGAGATGAAAGTCCTTCCAGTTTATTCAACACGCTGGGCAAAGGCGCAAGGATGGAGTGACCGATCCTATTTCTGGTTTGTATTGTTACTTCGGGGGGAAAAATGGGCCACTGATTGGTGGCGGTGGGATATGTCACTGTTTCTTTAAAGGAGAAAAGAGGTAAAAGAGGTGTTCAGCTCGCACCCCTCAATGTCCCCTATGGACCCAAGCAACTCTTATTTCTGCTATGGGCCTGTTTATCCAGCAATACCTTTGCCATTACTTAAAGTGGATCTTCACCCATTGCACTGATATGGCTCCTCTGCATCCCTACCACCTTCTGTTTGCACACATACACGCATATACATGTAGCACCCTGATGTTTACAACACAAAACGTTACCATCTTGACAATACGATTTAGCATATGGTATATTTTGAGGGATTGGCTTGGTGGGTGAGGCCCACCCCTACCCCACCCGGACTGGATGGGAGTGGCAGGCTCTGGTGGGCATCACCCAGACACGTGAATGGCTCTATTTAGCGGGAACCTAGAGAAAGTTAGTCTGCTATCGCTGAGGCTCTGATGAAGAGGGTACCCCCTGGTAATGCGTAAGCCGTTTGCGATACCATCTGGTTCCTCCTAATATCCGGTCCAGGTTGCAGGTGTCTAGAAGACACAGTTTCCGAATTCTTGGAGCAATGTTAAGCCTTCTTTTTAACGTTGGTTTGTGAGTATGACTCTTGTTTTTATTTAAAAAAAAAAATACCCACTACACCACTGTGGGCGGCACAGTGGTGTAGTGAATAGCACTCTCGCCTAGCAGTAAAAAGGGTCACTACCTGCCTGGAGTTTGCATGTTCTCCCTGTGCCTGCGTGGGTTCCTCCGGGTACTCCGGTCTCCTCCCACACTCCAAAAGACATGTTGGTGTGTTAATTGGCTTCTGTCCAAAATTGGCCCCTAGTATATGTTGGGGACCTTGGATTGTGGGCTCCATTAGAGTAGGGACTGATGTGAGTGTGGGATGTATGTGTGGAGCGCTGCGTAAAAATTGACGGCGCTATATGGGTACCTTAAATAAAATAATGATATAATAGATGAGCATCTTAATGAGACACAATGTATAGGGATAGGGACAATTGTAGACACTCACTCAAGTTGAACTGGATGGACTGGTGTCTTTATTCAACCTTACTAACTATGTAAATAAAAGTTATCTTTGGTAATGCGCAAGGTCGGTGCGCCCTCCCTGTTTTTATATATGTTGCACCCTGATGTTTAGGCAGGGTGGCTAGTACATTTACCTGCCAGGCATAGTTGTCTTGGCCAATTGATAGGAGGTCAATTGATTCCACCCATAATTCTGGAATTGCTGCACTTCTCTCTTCTGTCACTAGGTGGCCTGGTATCTGGTGACATTAGATAAGTCAGGGGCATCGCAAGGACAGATTAGGAATAGATAGGGTGTCTCGGCCAATGGGCAGGGATCTTCTTGGGTCCCTTGGCCTGCTGGGTGAACCTATTTATGTAGGTGAGGTCAGGTGATCGGGGTTCTGTGCCACCTGGACGGCTGTCTGGGTGGACATGTGTTGTATTGCCCCTGGCTGCTGGGTCAGAGCCTGGGCCTATCTCGGGCACATCTGGCTGCTGGGCTGTCTGAGGGCCTATCCAGAAGCAAGAGAGCAGCGCAGGGTTGGGATTGCGGCTTGCAGTCCAACCAGAAGTGACGGTTCTGCCGGCCGGAGAACTTGACGTGGTTGGAGTAGAGGGAAAGCTGTCGCCACTAAGGGACCAACCGCCTTATTACCAGGGACCGCAGTGAGTAGCTGAAGCAAATACCAGAGCAGTATTCTCGCCAACCGGGGACGGTGATAAATTGGGAAACTTCAGCAGATGTCAAGCCAGAGACCCAGCCAGTGGAGGTGACGCTTGCAGAGCAGCCTTGTGTGTCAAGCCAGGGACCGAGCAGGCCAGTGGGGTGAAGTTTGAGGAGTATCTGTGAGTGCCAAGCTAGGGACCCAGCAGAGAAGCGGGGTGATGCTTGAGGAAGATACTCAGTGAGAATAATAGGTGTGCATACGGGGTGTGCCAGGTGTGCCTGGGCACAACCAAATCGCCCTGTGTGATGCAGATTCCCCCCCCTTTTGGACCCCCTGATATTTCACCAAAGCCCCCTGTTGGATAGCAACATGGTCTGTTGACATATTTCTGGAGTTTCTCTGTCAATGTTACTGCGTTTATGGGTAACAGTGTTTTGGTATTATCCAGAGTTTGAATTGGATCTGTCATAAGTCCGTAACATATCTGTTTCCTATTCCCAAAGATCACCCAGGCTGATCCTTGCAATTCCATGGTTTTAAAAGGGTTTCTTCCTGGTTGATACCAGGTCTGGAATGTAGCAAGTTGCACATCAAAGCTTGGTAGCATATCAAAATCGGCATCTGCTCGCTTGGCTCTGGAAACGTCTATTGCTGACAATACATTGCAAGTAATCTTCAAAGAGAGTCATGGCTGCCAGGATGATTGATGACGGTGGGTGACAAAGATCAAAGGATCAACAGGCACCCAGAGATGATACATGGACAATGCTGCCCCTAGAGGAAGACAGTTATGAACTGTTCCATAGGATCCGTGTCCAATACAGCAGGACGGACAGTCTGTTGTGGAGTACTGCCCCATAGATACTGATTTGTCAAATGTCTAGATGGGATGGCACTGGGGTTGGGTCTGGATGGTGTATGATTGAAGTATAAAAAAGGGCACACCTGAGGAAATTCGTCCCTTTTCGATATTCGGTCAAGCCTGGTGGCTGCCTGAGCCACATGGCATGGCTATATCTCTCTGTCCCTGAGCCACATGGCTCTCCACCATTTTGAGCCTGACGATACAAAGCCTCGAGGAAAGCTTTGTGATAAGTATCTTTGATATTCTGATATGATGTGTTTTGTTGGTATATGTTTGTAATATCTATGTAGTACTTTCATGTTAGCGTTTCCTATCAATATTGGGAAATAAATAAGAATTTGTTTTGTTAAGCCATGTGCTTGATTTAATAGCTAACCTTATATCATTGTGATATCAACAGTAACATGTGATCAGAGTTTTAATAGACTAGCTAACTAGGGGAATAGACAAGTTAATACATAGGTGCAACAGATAGGGGGAGTCTGTAACCACCCTCGAATAATATTTATTTGCACCAATTACTTTTCCCCCTAACTGGGCTCTCAAAAAATTGTAAAAAAAATCATAAAAAATAAAATAATAAAAATAAAAAACTACTGACACCGTCCACTGCCCTACTGACACCATCAGTATACTGTATATACACATGCACACACAGGCATATGTGTTTGAGCTTTGGTGTGCACACCTATGGTGAGAAGGTTGGAAGAGCTCAGGAGATCTGGTGGCAGTGGATCGGCAAGTCTAGTGAGAAGAGACTGGGAGCTCAGTGGAGTGAAGATCTACAAGAAGTGATTGTAGAGGAAGTACAGAAGTTTGTTACAACTTGTGTTAGAAACTGTTGCCATAGGAGACAGCAATCCTACATATGCAGACGTGGTGCCCGCGGTGTGCCTTTCCCTACATGGCTGTCTACTTCTAGAAGTCTCGGAGTCTACTAATTATCATTGCAACTACTCAAGGGTGTCCTGGCCCTGAACCCTCTCTTCCACAGATCTGTTCAAGAGAAAATAAATATCTTTGCATTCAAGAAGTGTCTGGCGCCCATTAATCTACCTTGCATTACATCCACCATGCCTTACAGCCCACTCTACACAGAAGGATGTCAGGTATCCTTAACTCTGGAGGTTCTCATTAGACCAAAGGGGAACTGGGACCTTGCTACATACACTATATTACCAAAAGTATTGGAACACCTGCCTTTACACACACATGGACTTTAATGGCAACCCAGTCTCAGTCCGTAGGGTTCAATATTGAGTTGGTCCTTTGCAGCTATAACAGGTTCAACTCTTCTGGGAAGGCTGTCCACAAGGTTTAGGAGTGTGTCTATGGGAATGTTTGACCATTCTTCCAGAAGAGCATTTGTGAGGTCAGGCACCGATGTTGGAAGAGAAGGCCTGGCTCGCAGTCTCCACTCTAATTCATCCCAAAGGTGTTCTATCGGGTTGAGGTCAGGACTCTGTACAGGCCAGTCAAGTTCCTCCACCCCAATCTTGCTCATCCATGTCTTTATAGAACACCTTTGACATAGACATAGAACACCTTTGGGATGAATTAGAGTGGAGACTGCGAGCCAGGCCTTCTCATCCAACATCAGTGCCTGATCTCACAAATGCACTTCTGGAAGAATAGTCAAACATTCCCATAGACACCCTCCTAAACCTTGTGGACAGCCTTCCCAGAAGAGTTGAAGCTGTTATAGCTACAAAGGGTGGGCCAACTCCATATTGTAAGAATGGGATGCCATTAAAGTTAGAGTGCGTATAAAGGCAGGCGTCCCAATACTTTTGACAATTTAGTGTATATACATTGCTGGGACAAAGACATCTAGAGCCCAGGGAGAACATACCAAACTGCCCCCCCCCCAAACATGAATTAGCATTATGCGTCAGCAATCTCCCCCCCCCCAAAAAAAAACACAACTGATCACTAATCTGCCTGCTTACCCCTAAGCATAAATTTCCACCCCCCCCCCAACAGTACAAATCTGCACCCCCTTCTCCCAAATCCCCCCAGGTAAGATACCCCCCCCTCAAAAAAAATCACCCCTGCTAGCACAAACCCTTTACCTCTAAAATTTCCCTCCCTAGTACAAATCTCCTCACCCCACCCCCCCTCTCCAAATTCCCTACTCCCAACACTAATTCCCCATCTATCCTCCCAACTGAGACAAATCTTCCCTCCTGACACACATACCCCTACGTCACCACTCTTATCTCTTAACACCCCCCTCCCAAATTCCCCCTACTAGACATGTGCACTGCCAAAAAATGTGTTTGTTTTCGTTTCATTTGTTTATTTTTTTTATTCGTTTTTCGGGTCATTCGTTTTGATTGCAATTCGTACATTCGTAAATTCGTACATTCACACATTCGTACATTCGCACATTCGTAAATTCATAAATTTGTACTTTCAGAAATTCGTACATTCGCACATTCGTATATTGGTAAATTCATACATTCGCACATTTGTAAATTAGAAAATTTGGAAATTTGTAAATTTGAAAATCCATAAACCCGAAAATATAAAAATCTGAAATAGTAACTAACTATTAAATTATAGGTAATGAAATTTCCTTTCAAATTTGGCTGTTAGTGAACGTAACAAATACGAATTTATCCGAAGTTACCAATTATCTGAAATAACGAATGCCGTATCTAAACAAGTGGAACGGAACAAATTATTAATAATAAAAAATGTTTTAATTATTACTACTGTTATTTATTATTATTAATTAATTACGTTCCATTCGTTTGGATACGGCATTCGTTATTTCGGATCATTCGTAACTTCGGATAAATTTGTATTCGTTATGTTCACTAACAGCCAAATTTGAAAGGAAATTACAATATCTATAATTTATTAGTTAGTAATAAGTTATTATTAGTTAAATATTATTTCAGATTTCCAATTTACTAATTTTACGAATGCATGAATTTCCGAATGTACGAATGTGCAAATTTTCAAATATTTGAATTTACGAATATTCGGAAAAATTTGTTAAATGGGTTTTCGTTAATTCGGATATTTCTGAATTAACAAATTTTTTGAAATTTGTTAAAAAACTAATTCGGAACGAAATGAATTGCACATGTCTACCCCCTACATCAACAGTACTACCCTCAGCAGGACATCACTGGATCCTCTTTGTGGATGAGTATATATATATATATACCCAGATATCCGATACTCTCACCAACCGGTATCTCGTTTAGCCAAATGATCCGGTCAGTAGGAAACGGCTGCAGTGTCCCCATCTCGGAGATATATCACACATTGTTTTGATCTCTACAATTTGAGATCTTCATGTTTGGTAAGAGACTATTACATACACAGGTTGGAAGAGCACTTTACATGCACTGGAGCACCTTCTGATAATCCAGAGCACTGAGCACCTTTTGGGGAACTATAAGAAAATTCTTTGATAATGGACTTTTTGTGTATATTTATGAATTAGCATGTTGTATATGAATTCAGGAAACACACTTGTATTTATTTATCATTGTAAATTTTGCACATTGCTTGTAATTTAATACCTTGCACCTGTTTGGGCATTCACTTAAAGGGATAGCGCGATATTTTTTTTTTTTTTCAGCAAATTCAGGTACTTACACTGCTTGCATTTAAGAAAATCCATGTAATGATGTAGTAATGATCACAGAGCTGCATTCATTGTCGTTTATATCTGCCTGAAATTTAGCTTTAAAATTCCATATTAGGCAGGTGAGGTAACACTTTTTTCTTCATCTGTAAGAACACCAGCAGTAGGTTCATCCTCCAATCATAGCACCTTATGAAGGTGTCTCATCTAAAATAAAGTTGTGTTCTGATTCCTAGGTATATATGAGGAATGTAGGATTCAGAACTGGTGAATGCTCAACATATTGCATGGTCTTGGTCTTCTTTTCACATTTTGTCAACACCAATACAGAATCTGCTATTTATTTTTACTCAGATAATCTGCGGCTATCATCCTCCACACCATACATTACCTACCATCAGCAGGAGATCTGTACGCAGGCGGTGCTTTAATTGGTAGCCTTGGACTGGACAACCAACGGCTCTGTCTACATGAAGACCGCTTCCACTGCCATACTCCTACCCAACACCAGTACCCAGAAGCCAGGGCTACCTTTTGTTTTTGCAATAGAGTTTAGGTAAAACAGCAGTAGGAGGCCTCTGTGCATTAGTCTTTGGCCATGTTCATTGGCCGGCGTGTGGGAACCAGTCGACCTGACATACAGGGACCAAGACAGCATTCTAAATTGTTCGGCACATATGCAGCTCAGTTTACATGCCAGAGAATGCAGGTGGTACTTCTATTTGGTAGCCTCGGCCTGAACAACCAACCTATAGCTCTGTCTACATGAAGACCCCCTTCCACTGCCATGCTCTTTCCCAACACCAGCACCCAGAAGGAGCTAGGACCACCATATTTTTTTTTTACTATTGAGTTTAGGTAAAAAGAGCAGTAGGAGGCTACTGTGTGCTGGCTTTTGGCCGTCCTTATTGGTACGCGCAGGATGACGTCCCTCCTGTGAATGCGTAGGAGCCAGTCATCCTAGCACACAGGGATTGGGCAAGCGCTCTAGGTGCTGGTGCTTCTATTTGGTAGCCTTGGCCTGGACAACCAATCAATAGCTCTGTCTGCGTGAAGAACCCCTTCCACTGCCATACTCTTACCCAACACCAATACCCAGAAGGAGTCAGGACCACCATTTTTTTGTTTTTACAATTGAGTTAGGTAAAAGAGTAGTAGGAAGCTTCTGTGTGCTGGTCTTCAGTTGTCTTCATTAGCTGGTGCAGAATGACGTCATTCCTGGGCATGCATAGGAGCCAGTCATCCCAGCAGACAGTGCAACCGTTGTTAGCTAAGCTGCGCATGTGCAGCTTAGTTTATATGCCAAAGAACACCGAGAGCAGGCAAATATATGTACTTTCTTGCAGAAGAGACATTCAATGTCTCTTCTACAAAAAAGATCCTTCCTTTCCACAGTGAGTGACGGCAGGACTTTAGTTCCACTTCAAATTAAAAAGACTCACTGCCCTGCTGGTGATATCCCCCACACACTCGCCTCTCTGCAATCCAGTACCAGTCCTCTTCTGGGCATCATGATGCCCAATGTCATTCAACCCACTTCCCATGAGCCTGTGGCATCACGTGACCCTGGGTAACACATCATGCTACCTTCGGCTAACAGTTCTGCCATATTGAACAGCACTCACATGTCATTATTTGATCGCTGTTGAGTACAAGATCAAGAGACACTGATGAAGAGCAAAAAAAAGGAGCAAGTTGACCCTGTGTGTTGTATACCCGAAGGTAAGACAGATGGAAAACAGGTATGCATACTAAAGTTTTAAATAAATAAAAGTGGGTGGGTAGGAGCTTGCCCAAGAAGAGAGAATTGTGCTAAACTCAAAATTGGACTATGAGGCATCTACAGCCTTGATCTTCACTAGGGATGAGCCGAACACCCCCCTGTTCGGTTCGCACCAGAACATGCGAACAGGAAAAAAGTTCGTTCGAACATGCGAACACCGTTAAAGTCTATGGGACACGAACATGAATAATCAAAAGTGCTAATTTTAAAGGCTTATATGCAAGTTATTGTCATAAAAAGTGTTTGGGGACCTGGGTCCTGCCCCAGGGGACATGGATCAATGCAAAAAAAAGTTTTAAAAACGTCCGTTTTTTCAGGAGCAGTGATTTTAATAATGCTTAAAGTCAAACAATAAAAGTGTAATATCCCTTTAAATTTCGTACCTGGGGGGTGTCTATAGTATGCCTGTAAAGGGGCGCATGTTTCCTGTGTTTAGAACAGTCTGACAGCAAAATGACATTTTGAAGGAAAAAACTCATTTAAAACTACCCGCGGCTATTGCATTGCCGACAATACACATAGAAGTTCATTGATAAAAACGGCATGGGAGTTCCCCAAAGGGGAACCCCGAACCAAAATTAAAAAAAAAAAATGACGTGGGAGTCCCCCTAAATTCCATACCAGGCCCTTCAGGTCTGGTATGGATATTAAGGGGAACCCCGGCCAAAATTTAAAAAAAAAATGACGTGGGGTTCCCCCTAAATTCCATACCAGACCCTTCAGGTCTGGTATGGATTTTAAAGGGAACCCCGCGCCAAAAAAAAAAAAAAAACGGCGTGGGGATCCCCCCAAAAATCCATACCAGACCCTTATCCGAGCACGCAACCTGGCAGGCCGCAGGAAAAGAGGGAGGGACAAGAGTGCGGCCCCCCCTCCCTCCTGAACCGTACCAGGCCACATGCCCTCAACATTGGGAGGGTGCTTTGGGGTAGCCCCCCAAAACACCTTGTCCCCATGTTGATGAGGACAAGGGCCTCATCCCCACAACCCTGGCCGGTGGTTGTGGGGGTCTGCGGGCGGGGGGCTTATCGGAATCTGGAAGCCCCCTTTAACAAGGTGACCCCCAGATCCCGGCCCCCCCCCTGTGTGAAATGGTAAGGGGGTACAAAAGTACCCCTACCATTTCACGAAAAAAGTGTCAAAAATGTTAAAAATGACAAGAGACAGTTTTTGACAATTCCTTTATTTAAATGCTTCTTCTTTCTTCTATCTTCCTTCATCTTCCTTCATCTTCTGGTTCTTCTGGCTCTTCTGGTTCTTCCTCCGGCGTTCTCGTCCAGCATCTCCTCCGCGGCGTCTTCTATCTTCTTCTCCTCGGGCCGCTCCGCACCCATGGCATGGGGGGGAGGCTCCCGCTCTTCTCTTCTTCTTTTCTTCTCTTCTTCTCTTCTTCATTTTCTTCTCCGGGCCGCTCCGCAATCCATGCTGGCATGGAGGGAGGCTCCCGCTGTGTGACGGCGCTCCTCGTCTGACAGTTCTTAAATAACGGGGGGCGGGGCCACCCGGTGACCCCGCCCCCCTCTGACGCACGGTGACTTGACGGGACTTCTCTGTGGCATTCCCCGTGACGTCACAGGGAAGTCCCGTCAAGTCACCGTGCGTCAGAGGGGGGGCGGGGTCACCGGGTGGCCCCGCCCCCCCGTTATTTAAGAACTGTCAGACGAGGAGCGCCGTCACACAGCGGGAGCCTCCCTCCATGCCAGCATGGATTGCGGAGCGGCCCGGAGAAGAAAATGAAGAAGAGAAGAAGAGAAGAAAAGAAGAAGAGAAGAGCGGGAGCCTCCCCCCATGCCATGGGTGCGGAGCGGCCCGAGGAGAAGAAGATAGAAGACGCCGCGGAGGAGATGCTGGACGAGAACGCCGGAGGAAGAACCAGAAGAGCCAGAAGAACCAGAAGATGAAGGAAGAAAGAAGAAGCATTTAAATAAAGGAATTGTCAAAAACTGTCTCTTGTCATTTTTAACATTTTTGACACTTTTTTCGTGAAATGGTAGGGGTACTTATGTACCCCCTTACCATTTCACACAGGGGGGGGGCCGGGATCTGGGGGTCACCTTGTTAAAAGGGGCTTCCAGATTCCGATAAGCCCCCCGCCCGCAGACCCCCACAACCACCGGCCAGGGTTGTGGGGATGAGGCCCTTGTCCTCATCAACATGGGGACAAGGTGTTTTGGGGGGCTACCCCAAAGCACCCTCCCAATGTTGAGGGCATGTGGCCTGGTACGGTTCAGGAGGGAGGGGGGCCGCACTCTCGTCCCCCCCTCTTTTCCTGCGGCCTGCCAGGTTGCGTGCTCGGATAAGGGTCTGGTATGGATTTTTGGGGGGACCCCACACCGTTTTTTTTTTTTTTTTTTGGCGCGGGGTTCCCCTTAAATTCCATACCAGACCTGAAGGGTCTGGTATGGAATTTAGGGGGAACCCCACGTCATTTTTTTTTTTTTAAATTTTGGCCGGGGTTCCCCTTAATATCCATACCAGACCTGAAGGGCCTGGTATGGAATTTAGGGGGATTCCCACGTCATTTTTTTTTTTTTAATTTTGATTCGGGGTTCCCCTTTGGGGAATTCCCATGCCGTTTTTATCAATGAACTTCTATGTGTATTGTCGGCAATGCAATAGCCGCGGGTAGTTTTAAATGAGTTTTTTCCTTCAAAATGTCATTTTGCTGTCAGACTGTTCTAAACACAGGAAACATGCGCCCCTTTACAGGCACACTATAGACACCCCCCAGGTACGAAATTTAAAGGGATATTACACTTTTATTGATTGACTTTAAGCATTATTAAAATCACTGCTCCTGAAAAAACGGCCGTTTTTAAAACTTTTTTTTGCATTGATCCATGTCCCCTGGGGCAGGACCCAGGTCCCCAAACACTTTTTATGACAATAACTTGCATATTAGCCTTTAAAATTAGCACTTTTGATTTCTCCCATAGACTTTTAAAGGGTGTTCCGCGGCATTCGAATTTGCCGCGAACACCCCAAATTGTTCGCTGTTCGGTGAACTTGCGAACAGCCAATGTTCGAGTCGAACATGAGTTCGACTCGAACTCGAAGCTCATCCCTAATCTTCACCTGGTCAAGGTCCAGATTCGGAGATAATTGCTTTATCTTTGGACATTCCATCCAAACATTCCCAAGTCATTGGCCCAAAGGGTGATTTTGGTTCTTGAGAAATTGTGTTTTCCAAGACAAGTTAGTTTAGTTGTTCACTAAATGACAAAGGGAGGAGTCTTTTTCATCTGGACAAAAAAAGGAATAACCTCTGCATACAGAAAGGATGTGAAGATGTGGAACAGACCTCCTTAAAGCGGAGTTATGCCAAATTTTTTTTTTAAAGTCAGCAGCTACAAATACTGTAGCTGCTGACTTTTAAAATAAGGACACTTACCTGTCCAGGGCGCCCGCGATGTCCTCACCCAAAGTCGATCTGTCCCTCGGCTCCCGGGTGCTGCCATCTTCGGTAAGGGAATCAGGAAGTGAAGCCTTGCGGCTTCACAGCCTGGTTCCCTACTGTGCATGCGTGAGTCGTGCTGTGCCTCCTCAGTGGTCCCTGCTGTCTTCTGGGACCTGTGGGTCTCCCAGAAGACAGCAAGGGGGACGGAGGAGGGGCTGTGGAGCCTGCGGCGATCTATGCCCGGAAGTGAGAGCAAATACCTGGATTAGACAAGTATCTGCTCCCCCCCCCCCCCCGAAAGGTGCCAAATGTGACACAAGAGGGGGGGGGAATACGATCAGTGGAAGTTCCATTATTGGGTGGAAATCGGCTTCAAGAGCTGCTTCTAGCCAGCTCAATTTACTGTTAAAAAGGGAGAGCTGGATGTGTTTCCTAATGCACAGTATATAACTGGCTATTAATATTTATAAGTAATAACACCATGCACTGTTGATCAAGGGAATATTTGATTGCCTTAAGGGGATCAAGAATGAATTCTTTTCACCTGATTGGACCATGCTTTAGAGGTTTTCTTTTGTCTTTCTCTTGATCTCCTGTGGGTTTAAAGGTTTGTATAGGTCTTCAGAGATAGAACAAAATTTATAATCTATGTTACTTTGTATCTCTGTTTTTCTGTCTGAACAATGTTTATGTTTATAATGTTGTCATGCACATTGAACGTTCTAGTGGGATCTGGCAATTTTTTTTCCTGCCTCTAAATGATGCTGCATGTTAGCCTATGTGTAGAGGCAGAAAAAAAAAAAACACTGCCAGCGGGTCCAGGAACAGTAGCGTTTTGGCAGAAAAATGCTTGAGGCATCTAAAGAACTGGTAATGCTAGGCACGTCAAGCACTTAAGCGTTAATTCATTTGAATGACTGAAATAAATTATTATTCTGGTCAATGAAATGAATTAACGCACAAGCGCTTGATGTGCTTAAACATATCTAGATGTTTACATTGATTTACTAGCATCACGCGTTTTTCCACCAAACGCTGCTGCAAGGAGGAAAGGCGTCTAGGAGAGATGGGCAAATGCGGATGAGGTCAAAACAATGTTACTTTGTATCTCTCTATCTCCCTGTGATCAATGTTTATAAAAATTGTTACTTTGTATCTCTCTATCTCCTGTCTGATCAATGTTTATAAATAATGTTACTTTGTATCTCTCTATCTCCTGTCTGATCAATGTTTATAAACAATGTTACTTTGTATCTCTCTATCTTCTGTCTGTTTATAAGCAATGTTACTTTGTATCTCTCAGCCTAGGTTCCCATTTGTGCAAACGCAGACATCACGTGTGATTCGCACCCGCACTGCGGGGCCGTTCGCATGCGATGTCAACCACACAGTTGTATGGTTGAACTCGCATTAAATTTGCACAAAAAAGCGGTTCGCAGAGGACAGTGTGAACTGTCTGGAGGAGAGATGGGATGCGGAAACCAGCGCTGTAATCACGCTGGTTCCCGCATCGCACAAGTGTGACCCTAGGCTCTATCTCCTGTCTGATCAATGTTTATAAACAATGTTACTTTGTATCTCTCTATCTCCTGTCTGATCAATGTTTATAAATAATATTACTTTTTATGTCTCTATCTCCTGTCTGATCAATGTTTATAAACAATGTTACTTTGTATCTCTCTATCTCCCGTCTGATCAATATTTATAAACAATGTTACTTTTTATCTCTCAGGGTCAGTGGCGGCTGGTGAAGTTTTAGGATGGGGGGGCGCCAGACCCCGCCCTTCCTTTTTGACCCCTCCCACTTGGGGGCGTGGTTTCAGCAAAATAGTGGGCGTGGCTCTAAGGTGGTGTGGTTAGCGCCTGAGATGAACGAGGGATGGAGGGAGAGGAGAGAGGGACAGCAGGCCTAGATCCTACACAACACTAGAAATATGTATTCTACAAAGTTTAACAATCAGCAGATAAAGATACTCCAAACACCTGGTGTTAGCGCTTCAATCATCCCGGCACCATGGTTGTTATGGTGTCAGGATGATTGAAGCGCATTGTTTCTATAGTTACATTGTAATATAAAATGAAATCATTCAACTCACCACAATGCAGAATCAGTGGGAGCCCCGAGTGTGTCACCTGCCACATTGCCTGTCACCAGATGCCATCAGGTGTCCCCAGCAGTCCGTCCTTACATGCAGCCTGTGTCACATCAAATGAAGCCTCTGTCACATCAAACTCAGCCTCTGTCACATCAAACGCAGCCTCTGTCACATAAAATGCAGCCTCTGTCCCCCCCAAATACAGCCTCTGCCCCCCCCAAATACAGCCTCTGTCCCCTTACATCAGAGTTGCCATCAGTGTCCCCACACAGCATTTGTCCCCCACAGCAGGTGTCCCCCATCAGAGCCCCCAACAGCAGGTGTCCCCTTTAAAGCCCCCCACAGCAGGTGTCCCCCACAGCAGGTGTCCCCATCACAGTCCCCCCACAGCAGGTGTCCCCATCAAAGTCCCCCCACAGCAGGTGACCCCCATCAAAGTCCCCCCACAGCAGGTGTCCCCCATCAGAGTCCCCCCACAGCAGGTGTCCCCCATCAGAGTCCCCCCACAGCAGGTGTCCCCCATCAGAGTCCCCCACAGCAGGTGTCCCCCATCAAAGCCCCCCACAGCAGGTGTCCCCCATCAGAGCCCCCCACAGCAGGTGTCCCCCATCAAAGTCCCCCCACAGCAGGTGTCCCCCATCAGAGTCCCCCCACAGCAGGTGTCCCCCATCAGAGTCCCCCCACAGCAGGTGTCCCCCATCAGAGTCCCCCACAGCAGGTGTCCCCCATCAAAGCCCCCCACAGCAGGTGTCCCCCATCAGAGCCCCCCACAGCAGGTGTCCCCCATCAGAGTCCCCCCACAGCAGGTGTCCCCCATCAGAGTCCCCCCACAGCAGGTGTCCCCCATCAGAGTTCCCCCACAGCCGGTGTCCCCCATCAGAGTCCCCCCACAGCAGGTGTCCCCCATCAGAGTCCCCCCACAGCAGGTGTCCCCCATCAGAGTCCCCCCACCAGAGTCCTCCCACAGCAGGTGTCCCCCATCAGAGTCCCCCCACAGCAGGTGTCCCCCATCAGAGTTCCCCCAAAACAGGAGTCCCCCATCAGAGCCCCCCACAGCAGGTGTCCCCAGCAGAGTCCCCCCACAGCAGGTGTCCCCATCAGAGTCCCCCCACAGCGGGTGTCCCCCATCAGAGTCCCCTATCAGAGCCCCCCACCAGAGCCCCCCACAGCAGGTGTCCCCTATCAAAGCCCCCACAGCAGGTGTCCCCCATCAGAGTCCCCTATCAGAGCCCCCCACAGCAGGTGTCCCCTATCAAAGTCCCCCCACAGCAGGTGTCCCCCATCAAAGTCCCCCCACAGCAGGTGTCCCCCATCAAAGTCCCCCCACAGCAGGTGTCCCCCATCAGAGCCCCCCACAGCAGGTGTCCCCCATCAGAGTCCCCCCACAGCAGGTGTCCCCCATCAGAGCCCCCAAGAGCAGGTGTCCCCCAAAGCAGGTGTCTCAATCAGAGTCCCCCCACAGCAGGTGTCCCCATCAGAGTCCCTCCAAAACAGGAGTCCCCCATCAGAGCCCCCCACAGCAGGTGTCCCCATCAGAGCCCCCCACAGCATGTGTCCCCCATCAGAGCCCCCCACAGCGTGTGTCCCCCATCAGAGCCCCCCACAGCGTGTGTCCCCCATCAGAGCCCCCCACAGCAGGTGTCCCCCATCAGAGCCCCCCACAGAATGTGTCCCCCATCAGAGCCCCCCACAGCATGTGTCCCCCATCAGAGCCCCCCACAGCATGTGTCCCCCATCAGAGCCCCCCACAGCATGTGTCCCCCATCAGGGCCCCCCACAGCAGGTGTCCCCCATCAGAGCATCCCACAGCAGGTGTCCCCAATCAGAGCATCCCACAGCATGTGTCCCCCATCAGAGCCCCCCACAGAATGTGTCCCCCATCAGAGCCCCCCACAGAATGTGTCCCCCATCAGAGCCCCCCACAGAATGTGTCCCCCATCAGAGCAATCAGAGCCCCCCACAGAATGTGTCCCCCATCAGAGCAATCAGAGCCCCCCACAGAATGTGTCCCCCAACAGAGCCCCCCACAGAATGTGTCCCCCAGCAGAGCCCCCCACAGAATGTGTCCCCCAACAGAGCCCCCCACAGAATGTGTCCCCCATCAGAGCAATCAGAGCCCCCCACAGAATGTGTCCCCCATCAGAGCCCCCCACAGAATGTGTCCCCCATCAGAGCCCCCCACAGAATGTGTCCCCCATCAGAGCAATCAGAGCCCCCCACAGAATGTGTCCCCCATCAGAGCCCCCCACAGAATGTGTCCCCCATCAGAGCCCCCCATAGAATGTGTCCCCCATCAGAGCCCCCCACAGAATGTGTCTCCCATCAGAGCAATCAGAGCCCCCCACAGAATGTGTCCCCCATCAGAGCAATCAGAGCCCCCCACAGAATGTGTCCCCCATCAGAGCAATCAGAGCCCCCCACAGCGGTACTTACCTTCAGTCTCCTGTGGTGTCCTCCTCACACTGGCAGCAGCATTCTTCCTGCTTCCTCTCTCGGGCGCAATGAAAGAGAGAACCAGGAAGTGACATCTGTCTCAGGGCAGATGTCAATGAAATCTGAAGTGCCAAGTAGCTTCCGCCCGGCGCCTGTAGTATGTATTACTATGGCCGGGCGGAAGCTACTTGGCGCTTCAGAAAGCGCCCCAAGGCGGGCTAAACGCCCGCAAATGCAGTGCCACGTCTGCAATCTCGTGATTGCATAGATGTGGCGCTTCCTATAAGTGCACTGTGTCCGGCGTCGCACTGTATCCGGCGTCCGAACACAGAGCACTTAAGGACCTTTTTTTTTCTTTTTTCTTTTTTTTAAAGGGCCAGTAGTAAAAAAAATTTTTTTTTTTTTTTTTGACTTTTTTTTTTTTGCTGCCTGGAGGGGGGGGGGGGGGGGGCGGCGCCCAGGCGCCCCCTATGGACGGGCCGCCACTGCTCAGGGTCAGTTCACACTGAGGCAGCACGACTTGCAGCGCAACTGCCTCAGGCGACCCAGGACACGACTCAGCGGCGACTTGCAAAACAACTTCTGTATAGAAGTCAATGCAAGTCGCCCCCAAAGTAGTGCAGGAACCTTTTTCCTGTACTTGCGTCGCTCCG
Organism: Aquarana catesbeiana; assembly: GCF_042186555.1. Classification (NCBI taxonomy): domain Eukaryota; kingdom Metazoa; phylum Chordata; class Amphibia; order Anura; family Ranidae; genus Aquarana; species Aquarana catesbeiana. Next base: position 682,860,972 of record NC_133327.1, on the reverse strand, counting down.
ATTAGAACGGTTCCATTGCACAGAACGGGACGCTACTTGTCCCGTCTGATCAATGTTTATAAATAATGTTACTTTGTATCTCTCTATCACCCGTCTGATCAATGTTTATAAATAATGTTACTTTGTATCTCTCTATCTCCTGTCTGATCAATGTTTATTTATTAGCTCAATCAATGTTTTTAAACACTGTCAGACTTTCTTTTGAGAGCAGCTTCTGTATTTACACAGCAATGAACTTCATGAAAGTTTTCATGACTGGGTAAATATGACTTGTTTCAGTATCCTAATCTGAGAGGGCTGCCAAGATACTAATGAGCTTTCCTCAGTGGGATGCCAGCTGCAAAAAAACTATCAGACATGCATCGAGGGGAGGGGATGCAGACCAGCCAGCAGACCAGACAACCGCTATGAGATTCAAAAGCTATCTGCTTTCGACAATACGTTTTGGCAGAAAAGCAATGACCAAACTTCTGAATGAACTGACAGCTTCCCATTTAGAACGAAAAGAAGGAGTATAATAAACAAGACAGTGATGTTAATAGTAGTATATTGATTGTTATTGGTATGTACCCATGTGGCTGACAGTTCAAGATAGATTAGAAAAACTTTATGTAAACAAATCACCAGGACCAGATGGCTTGCACCCAAGAGTTCTCAAAGAACGTAGCCATGTCATAGCCAGATCATCGTTCCTGTTTTTTTTAGGACAGCTTGCTGACTGAAGTGGTATAAGAAAAAAAGTAAATATGGTAACAATAGTAAAAAATGGGCCAAGATATATATACTTGGAAACTGTAGGCCAGTCAGCCTAACATCAATAGTATGTCAACTATTAGAAGGAATGATAAGGAACCATATCCAAAGATTTGCTGATGAAAATAGTATTATTAGTAGGAACCAAGGCTTTTTTCAGCCGGAGCGCTTCGGCGCTGGTCACTTGATCGCCGCTCACTATTGTCACTTGTAAATACAGAAGCATGGCTTCTGTGTTTACAAGTAAAAGCACTCTTCTCCCAGCAGCTGCACAGAACCTCCCTGTACTATACATCTCTAAATGACAGCAGAGGAAGGGGGGCATCTACACAGCTCCCTGATCTCACAACGGAGGTTCATAGTGAAGCCTGCGCTGGCAGCCTGCGCTCACATGCTGTAAGCTGAAGCTGTTCTTCTGCAGTAGCCCCTCTCTCTCCTCTACACTCTAGATCAGGGGTCTTCAAACTACGGCCCTCCAGTTGTTCAGGAACTATAATTCCCATCATGCCTAGTCATGTCTGTGAATGTCAGTGTTTTACAATGCCTCATGGGATGTGTAGTTCCGTATCAGCTGGAGGGCCATGAGTAAGCGCTCTGTACGAGTGTGAAACGCGTCAGCGGCTAAGCTGTATCATTCCAGCGGTGTCTTATGTACCTCCCAGTGTGCGGCTGTCCAGATCCTTCTACACGATCCTAGCTGGAGGGCCGTAGTTTGAGGATCCCTGCTCTAGATGTTGGGAGAGGATTTGGAGAGGGAGGAGAGCTCTGTACTGGAAGGAGGGGGCGAATTAGCTCTTTACTGGAAGGGATGGGGGGCTGAGCTTTGTACTGGAATCTGGGGGGGGGGGGTCTTGGGGAGAACTCTGTACTGGAGGGGAAGAGGGTGGAGATCATTTGGGTGTAAACAATTACCGGTTGTAAGCCAGTTTGCGAGATATGCACCCCTCAATCCTGCACTCTGTACATAGCACACTCCTCAATCCAACACTCTGTATGTAGAGCACTCTTCAACCCTGTACACTGTATGTAGAGCACTTCTCAACCATGCGCTCTGTTCATAGAGCACTCCTCAACCCTGCACTCTGTATGTAGAGCACTTCTCAACCGTGCACTCTGTATGTAACACACTCTTGAACCCTGAACTCTGTAAATAGCGAACTCCTCAACCCTGAACTGTGGACATAGCACACTCTTCAAACTTGCACTATGTAGGTAGTGCACTCCTCTACCCTGCACTCTGTACGAAGTGCACTCCTCAACCCTACACCCTGTACACAGCACACTCATCAACCCTGCACTCTATACGCAGTGCACTCCTCCACCCGGCACTCAGTACACAGCTCACTCCTCAACACTGCACTCTGTATGAAGAACACTCCTCAACCATGCAATCTATACACAGCACACCACTGAACTCTGCACTCTGTATGCAGCACACTCCTCAACCCTGCACTCTGTAGGTAGCACACTCCTCTACACTGCACTCTGTATGAAGTGCACTCCCCAACCCTACACCCTGTGCACAGCACATTCATCAACCCTACACCCTGTACACAGCACACTTATCAACCCTGCACTCTGTACTTAGCACACTCTTCAACCCTGAACTCTGTACATAGCACACTCCTCAATTCTGAACTCTGTAGATAGCGCACTCTTCAAACTTGCACACTGTAAACAGTGCACTCCTCAACCCTACACCCTGTACACAGCACACTCATCAACCCTGCACTCTGTATGCAGCACACTCCTCAACCCTGCAGTCTATACACAACACACCACTGAACACTGCACTCTATATGCAGCACACTCCTCAACCCTGCACTCTGTAGGTAGTGCACTCCTCTACCCTGCACTCATCAACCTTGCACTCTGTACACAGCTCACTCCTCAACCCTGCACTCTGTCCACAGCGCACTCCTCAACCCTGCACTCTGTACACAGCTCACTCCTCAACCTTGCATTCTGTATGCAGCACACTCCTCAACCCTGAAATCTATGCACAGCACACCACTGAACTCTGCACTCTGTATGCAGTACACTCCTCAACTCTGCACTCTGTAGGTAGCGCACTCCGCTACCCTGCACTCTGTACAAAGTGCACTCCTCAACCCTAGACCCAGTACGAAGCACACTCATCAACCTTGCACTCTATACACAGTGCACTACTCAACCCTGCACTCTGTACACAGCTCACTCCTCAACCATGTACTCTGTGCACAGCAAACTCCTCAACCCTGCACTCTGTACACAGTGCACTCCTCAACCCTGCACTCTGTGCACAGCTCACTCCTCAACCCTGCACTCTTCAACCCTGCACTCTGTACTGAACATTGTCCTGAACCCTGCACTGTAAATAGCGCACTCCTGAACTCCTGGTATGTAACAATGCCCCATTATTAGTGCAGCTTGGCAGCACCTACCATTTGATGCAGCAAGACCCCAAACCCCCTCCCTTCCCCCTCTGGTGAGAGGGGTGTTGAATTCCTGAACCCCTTTTTCTGAGAAAAAAGCCCTTGTAGTAGTAACCAACCAACATGGATTTATGAAAGACTGTTCTTGCCAGACCAACCTTTTCACATTCTATTTGGAGGTGAGCTGTGATTTGGATAGGAGAAGGTCTGTGTAACTAGATTTGACTAAGGCATTTGATAAATTACCCCATAAATGCCTAATTTACATATTGAGGACTTTTGGCATTGAGATAGAAAACTGGTAGCATGATTTTGTTTGGGACCGTGATTAGAGAAGCATTGGGACCCCTAAATGTTTTTCTATAGAGCTTCATCACAGGGGCCCATTTGTGAGGGTCACACCATATGGAAAGTTTTTCCAGGCATGCCTAGAAAATACTCAGCACGGACACTGCACCAGAAATAACAACCAGCAGCAGCAGCATAAACATACAGAGCCATAAATTCATATATAAGTCAATTCCTATCCAATTTTCTCATTATATGATATGGAGAGGCGGTAAGTAATTGGATTTTGCTCTCTGCATACATGGGAACACAACTGTATATTTACTTTACATAAACAAAGGAGAGAACAAAGAAAATAAAACATTGCGGGTGGCGGGAACAAGCGTGGCTTGGATAATATTTCAAGGTGGCGGAAAGTTTAATGTCTCTTTCCTTTATTACAAGTTCAGGAGCCGCAGACGAGAATGGATCATTATTCCGGCCCCTTTCTAATTAGTGTAGATCTGTAAGAGAAGTTCTTCGCAGTCCATTAGCCTTCCAAACCCACAAGAGAGATGTAGGAATAAAGAGACGGTTTTAAGCGTTATTATTTCTAGTGCCGTTTCATCACCAACACGGGCCTGGCACATGGAAACACGCGCAAGACTGGAAATATTAATATTGCTAATTTCTAGTCCAAAGACAAAGTGATAGCTGGCAGCTATGAATTGTACTTCAGTATTTATTAAACCTATTTCTTCTGTAGGTTGCAGTTTATATTTTTATGGTGTCAATAGTATTATCCCAAGAGGACTTCTTACAACCAACACCGTCATTTGTTGTTGACAGATGTGTTAAGAACAGCTTATTAACAAATAATTAACATTTTGAACTTTGTAGCATATTTAATTATTTTCAAGATTATTATCATTATTCTATTTACGGCTCTACCTACACGATATTTTGTTTGCAAGTCATTCCACCTGTACCTCCAGCATCCAACTGAGCACTATTCCTACACTCTTCTCCTTCTACATTCACTGACTTTATTCACCTCCTCCTCTTTTCCACACCATTCCTATTTTCCTCCCCCTTATGTCCTCTCTATCTCCATTCTTCTCCTCCTCTAGTCATTATCTTCCCCATTCTCCTCCCCCTTATGTCCTCACTATCCCCACTCTTCTCCTCCTCTAGTCATCACCTTCCCCATTCTTCTCCTCCTCTAGTCCTCACCTTCCCATTATCCTCCTCCTCTAGTCCTCCCCTTCCTATTATCCTCCTCCTCTAGTCCTCACCTTCCCATTATCCTCCTCCTCTAGTCCTCACCTTCCCATTATCCTCCTCCTCTAGTCCTCTCCTTCCCATTATCCTCCTCCTCTAGTCCCCACTCCTCACCTTCCCCATTCTCCTCCAACTACAGTTCTCACATCTCCCATTCTCCTCCTACAGTTCTTCACTGCCACCACTCTCCACCTCCCAAAGTCCTCACCTCCCCCCATTTTCTTCCACCTTTTCTTCCTCCTACGGCTATTATCTCCTATAGCCGTATCTTCCCCTATTCCCCTCCTTCTACAGTCCTCATCTTCCCCATTGTCCTCCGCCTACAGTCCTCACTTCCTTCATTCTCCATGTTGTATAGTCCACGCCAACCCTATTCTCTTTCTTGTACAGTCTTCACCTCCTGCATTCTACACCTTCTGCAGTCCTCACTGTCCCCATTCTCCTCCGCCTATAGTCCTCACTTCCTTCATTCTCCATGTTGTATAGTACACACCATCCCTATTCTCTTTCTTCTACAGTGCTCACCTCCCCCATTTTACTCCTCCTACTGTCCTCATCTCCCGCATTCTTCTCCTCCTACTGTTCTTACTCATCCATTTTCCTCCTCCTACAGTGCTCTCCTTTCCCATTCTCCACCTCCTACAGTCGTCACCTCCCCCATTTTCTTTCATCCTTTTCTTCTGCCTACAGTTATTATCTCCTATAGTCCTAACCTCCCCCATTCTCCTCCAACTACAGTCCTCACCTCCCCCATTATCTTAAAAAAATCCTTACCTCCCCCCATTCTCCACATCCTACAGTCCTCACCGCCCCCACTCTCCTTCTTCTACAGTACACCCCCGTGCTCTACCTCCTATAGTCCACACCATCCCCATTCTCTTTCCTTTATGGGCCTCACCTCCTGCATTTTCCTCCTTCTGGAGTCCTCACTGTCAGCATTCTCCTTCTATTACAGTCCTCACTTCCTCCATTCTCAGTGCTGTACAGTCCACACCACAGCCTTTTGCATTAGATTGTGCACCCTGAAGCTCAAACAAACATCTGTGTGTGTGTATATATATATATATATATATATATATATATATATATATATATTTATTATGTATACACACACACACACGCTTAAAAAAAATGTAAACAAACATTTTAAAACATGGATGGTGTCAGTAGAGCAGTGGACGGTGGAGCAGAGGTTGGTGGCAGTAGGGCAGTGGACAGTGTCAGTCGTTTTTTATTGTTATTATTTGTATAATTATTTTTTTATAGTAGTATTTTTTAAATTGTTTTTATTATTTGTTTATACATTTTTTTAGGAGCCCCATTTGGGGGCTTTGGTGAAATATCAGGGGTCTAAACAGATCCCTCATGTCTCAATTTTTAGACAGAGAAAGGGACTGAGGACAGAGATGAATAGGAAGTTCTCTGTGCTGAGTGGCTTCCTGTTCATTCACAAACTGAGGCATAGGTAACTCAGGACAGTAGGGGAAATCTGCACCACACACCCTGTGCACATGTCTATGGTCCACAACATCCCAGTTTTCTTACTTCTACAGTCCTCAGCTATTCCATTCCTCTCCTTCTGCAGTCCTCATCTCCTGCATTCTTTTCCTACTGCAGTCCTCACTCATCCATTCTCTACCTCCTACAGTCCTAACCTCCCCAATTTTCTTCCACCTTTTCATTTTCCTACAGTTCTCATCTCCTCTATTTCTAACCTCCAGCATTCTTCTCCTCCTACAGTCCTCACTTCCTCCATTCTCCATGTCACATAGCCCACACAATCCCCATTCTCTTTCTTCTACAGTCCCCACCTCCCCCATTCTCCCCCTCCTGCAGTCCTCATTCCCCCATTTTCTTCCTCTCACAGTCTTTATCTACTCTTTTTTTTTCATCCTACAATTCTCACCTCCCACATTTTTCTCCTCCTTCAGTCCTCACCTTCCGCATTCTCCTCCTCCTGCAGTCTTCACCTTGCTCATTATCCTCCTCCTATAGCCTCACCACCACCATTTTCCACCTCCTACAGCCCTTACCTCCCTTATTCTCCTCTAACTACAGTCCTTACCACCTCATTCGCTACCTTTTACACTCCTTAACTTCCCCATTCTCCTTCTCCTACAGTACTTATCTTCCCCATTCTCCTCCGACTACAGTCCTCACCTCCCGCATTCTCCACCTCTTACAGTATTTACCTTCCACATTCTCCACCTCTCACAGCTCTCACCTTCCACATTCTCCACCTCGTACGGTCTTTACCTCCCACATTCTCCACCTCTTACGGTCTTGACTGCCCGCATTCTCCACCTCTCACAGTCCTCCTCACCTCCTGCATTCTCCACCTCTTATAGTCCTCACCTCCTGCATTCTCCTCCTCCTGCAGTCTTCACCTTGCTCATTATCTTCCTCCTACAGCCTCACCACCACCATTTTCCACCTCCTAAAGCCCTTACCTCCCTTATTCTCCTCTAACTATAGTCCTTTCCTCCTCATTCTCTACCTTTTACACTCCTTAACTTCCCCATTCTCCTCCTCCTATAGTACTTATCTTCCCCATTCTCCACCAACTACAGTCCTCACCTCCCGCATTCTCCACCTCTTACAGTATTTACCTTCCACATTCTCCACCTCTCACAGCTCTCACCTCCCACATTCTCCACCTCTTACGGTCTTGACTGCCTGCATTCTCCACCTCTCACAGTCCTCCTCACCTCCTGCATTCTCCACCTCTTATAGTCCTCACCTCCTGCATTCTCCACCACTTACAGTCCTCACCTCCTGCATTCTCCACCTCTTATTGTCCTCATCCCCTGCATTCTCCACCTCTTACAGTCCTCACCTCCTGCATTCTCCACCACTTACAGTCCTCACCTCCTGCATTCTCCATCTCTTACAGTCCTCACCTCCTGCATTCTCCACCTCCTACACTTCTCAACTTCAGCATTCACCACCTTCTACACGCCTCACCTCCCGATTTCTCCACCTCCTAAACTTCTCACCTCCCACATTCTCCACCTTCTACACGTCTCACCTCCCGATTTCTCCATCTCCTAAACTTCTCACCTCCTGCATTCTCCACCACTTACAGTCCTCACCTCCTGCATTCTCCACCTCTTATTGTCCTCATCCCCTGCATTCTCCACCTCTTACAGTCCTCACCTCCTGCATTCTCCACCACTTACAGTCCTCACCTCCTGCATTCTCCACCTCCTACACTTCTCAACTTCAGCATTCACCACCTTCTACACGCCTCACCTCCCGATTTCTCCACCTCCTAAACTTCTCACCTCCCACATTCTCCACCTTCTACATGCCTCACCTCCCGATTTCTCCACCTCCTAAACTCCTCACCTTCCGCATTCTCCACCTTCTACACTTCTCACCTCCTACATTCTCCACCTTCTACACTCATCACCTCTTGCATTCTCCTTCACCTACTCAGACTCGGCATCAGTGGAGCCTCATTTACTCATTGTTTCCACATTACTACCCTCGATAGACATTTTATTCACCGACACAACTATCTGGTTGGACTTTCAGGCTTTTTTTCCCCCTCTCCTCCCCTTTCTGTTTTTGTATTCATCTATTTGCAGTGCATATTAAACTGAATACTTTCCCCCAAATTATGCGTTACTAATTTAATCACCCATCAGGCATCTGGCCACTTTCATTTAGATAAGCAAACTTCTCTCACCTGTGATTTAAAGGAGCCACACTCCTGAGCGCATTTGTAGCTGAAGGGACTCATAGAAGCCTGAGGTATGGGTGCTTTGTACCTCCCGGTGGAGAAGAGATTACATTAAACATCAGATGGATGATAAAAGGGGACATTTTATTTATTTTAGTTGATAAATCAGACTGCGGGTTTGGCGTCATCGTTCTCCAGACAAAAATCTTCATTCCTATATACACACAAGAGACAATCATATTATTTAGGATTTGGATCCAGCACTGGGTATGTAGGTCATATGTTATATTGAAGATTCCTCCACTTGAAATCATAATAATTAAAAGTTTTTCACACACAGAGAAACAGAATAAAAAACCAGGAAAGTCTGCTTGTTAAAGAGGACTCGTCACTACAGCAACGTCGCATTAATCGAACATCCAAGCAAACATTTTATAAATAGAATTCAATTTAAGCGCAGCTCCTTCTGTCTTTAACAGCAAACTCTGCTTTTGTGTAAAAAAAAAAAAAAAAATGCTATAACATGCCAATACATAATACGATGTAATTAAAAAGTGGTTAGTTAGTTTCACCCTGCAGGTAAAGTGGTCTTCTCTAACTACCAAGACATTGAACTACATCCCTGTCAGGACCTGTGTCTGAACCTGCGACCTCTGCTGTAACTGGCGATGTCTCTTTTTGCTGAGCCACCCGAAATGCTGGACAGGTCCCTGGACAATCCCTTGGATAATCTTGCCTGCTACCTTGTTTCTTATGAAACTTGAACTCTTTGCTCCTCCCATGAACTTCCTACTCAAGCCAGGCCTTTGCACTTCCTGTTTGCCAGATTATTGTGTTCTCTCCAGCCAATATCTCGCTCTTGTCACTCCTTCTGCCATCTGTATCTTCGCTACCTCTCATACCAACCTTTGGCTTGTTTCTCGACTACGCTTCTGCTTGATCCCAACCTGCAACCACTTGTGACTGACTTTTGGCTTATTTACTGACTATGCCTCTGTTTGATCCCTAGCTTCTATATCTGCTACTGGACCCGACTTGCTCACCTCCTGTTGGGGCAATCCTGAAGCCTGTGACCTTGTACTAGCACGCAGCAAAACCCATCTCCACCATCAGAAGCTCTGGTGAACATCAGTTAATACTTAGACCTCGCATCTCGGGTGAGCCAGCGTCATCTGCTAGGGTGACCGGCTTGTATACTTATCCTGCAGGTCAGTGGGGGTCTCTCAACTGCTATATCTACTGGTTTAGAGCCTGACCCTGGACCGTCTTGGAATGTGGCAAACTGGAAGTCTTCACAGAGATGGAACTCAAATAATAAGCATCCCCTTCAAAAAATATTTTTTATATATCTTTTTATATCTTTTTATTTATATCTTTTTAAGTTTTCCAGCAAGCTGTAGGCTTCGTTTCACATTTGTACCAGGGTAACCCTAACAACTTTACTAAAACACATCTGTTGTTTGTAAACCAAAATACACTATATTGTCAAAAGTATTGGTGCGCCCGCCTTTACACGCACGTGAACTTTAATGGTATCCCAGTCTTAGTCCGTAGGGTTCAATATTGATTTGGCCCACCTTTTACAGCTATAACAGCTTCAACCCTTCTGGGAAGGATGTCCACAAGATTTAGGAGGGTGTCTATGGGAATGTTTGACCATTCTTCCAGTAGCGCACTTGTGAGGTCAGGCGCTGATGTTGGCACATTCTTCAAATGAACCACCAACTATTTTGTTCAAGGGTTTGCCTGACTGCCAGAATTGTTTAGTATTTTTACAGCTTATATATATATACAGTATAGAACATCTTCCCGCTGCGAATGGTTCCTAAGGAAGCAGCAGGTACTGACACCCTCTGCATCCCTAGCAACCGTACATTTGAATACATGTTCAGTAATCCCTGGACACAGACGCAAAGGAGCAGGGATAGCAGTGACAACTCTGCCCATATATGGTCACTGGTCATATTTGGTCAATGATATCATTACTATTACAATGATATCATCTGCCCCTTCCCTTATATAGGTGATGACAGCTCAGTACAGTCAGGATCGACAGGTCTGTCGTGTTTTTCAACGGGCATCGCGATTAATGATGGGTATATAATGAGAAACTTTATTTTTTTTTTTAATAAAGGACTTCTCAAATGTTTGGGTGTCTTTATTTATCCTTTCATGGCCAGCCAGATTGCATGTTTGGATTAACCCTTTCACTGCCAGGGCCGTTTTTACGTTTTTTTGCACACAAAAATCATTTTAGGCCTGAAGATTACACAAAACCCAGAGATATTATATATTTTCTGAAAGCAGACACCCTAGAGAATAAAATAGCGGTAGTTGCAATTTTTAAATGTCATACGATATTACTGCAAAGGTCTAGGAAACGCAAAATTTCTGTAAAAAACACAGCATTTTAGGGCAAACAAATGCAATAAATTACCGTATATACTTGAGTATAAGTCGAATTTTTCAGCACATTTTTTTGTGCTGAAAGTGCCCCCCTCGACTTATACTCGAGTCAAGCACTTTTCTGCAGCAAAAAAATTCATTTTCCGAACTGACTTTGGGGCCCCGTATCTCATGGCCACTTGGTGCTAGGAACCCCATATTTGGTGTGCAAACCCAGTGGAAATGGTATCCAAACATATCCAAAGCTGGGGTTCCTAGCACCAAGTGGCCCTGAGATACGGGGCCCCAAATCCGGTTCGGAAAATGTCATTCTCTGCTGCAGAAAAGTGCTTGACATTTTCTGAACTGATTTTTGGGGCCCTGTATCTCGGGGCCACTTGGTGCTAGAAACCCCAGCTTTGGAAATTTTATGGTGCTACTTCCACTGGGTTTGCACACCAAATTTGGGGTTCTTAGCACTAAGTGTCCCTGAGATACGAGGGCCCCAAATTCGGTCAACTGTGTCCATCTGCAGCAATGTCACTTCGGGACCCTTTGGGTTCAGAGACCCCAAATTTTGGCTGCAGCTAGGGGGCATCTAGGAACCCTTAACTACTGAGTTTGAAGTTCGGGGGACCTATGGCTGCAAATGAGCACAGTGAGGCATGCAAATGGGCACAGCGATGCTGCAAATGGGCATTGTTGACCCTCTTTTCCACTTACAGTAGCTGTGCATTTCTCACCGTAGTCTTATACTCGGGTCAATAAGTTTTTCCCATTTTTTTTGTGGTAAATTAGGGCCTCGACTTATACTCGGAATGACTTATACTCGAGTATATACGGTACCCACATTTTTGGTAAAATATAAAAGATGAGGTTGCACTGAGTAAATAGATACCCAACATGTGAAATCTTAAATTTATGTGCGCCCATGAAATGGCGACAAACTTCAGTACCCTATATTTTCTATAGGCGACACTCTAAAAGCCCCCCATAGGTATCAATTTAGTGTTACGGAGGAGGTCTTGTGTTAGAATGATTGCACTCACTCCGGCATGCACGGCGATATGTAACATGTGTATCGCAATCAACGTTTTCACGCGTAGGCGCCCCGACGCATGCGTTTACATTTGTGCGTGTGTATTTGTGGGGGGTGGGGGGGGCTCAAAAAAATTTTGTGGGGAGATTTTATGTGCTTGGGTGTAAGTTTATTTTTTATTTTTTGCAAAAAAATTTTAATAAAAAAAAAGTGTTTACTTTTTTTACTTTTTTTTCATCAAGTAGGAGACAAACAGTTCCCTATGTGATGATTTTTAGGGGAGAGGTTCTCTTTACTGAGATATGCAGGGTCTAAAAGACCCCGCCCACAATGTCTCCCCTGTATTCCACTAAATGTTTTGCAATGCAGATCGCATTGCAAAGCGGGCCAGGGACAACGAGAGCTTGACCTGGAAGTGACGTCAGAGACGTTGCTTTCCGCATAGCTCCCAACCTTCCCGGATTTCGAGGGGACTGTCCCTGATTTGGAACAACGTCCCGCTGTCCCCCTTTTCTCCTCATTTGTCCCTTATTTTGGTCTGATCAATATAGTTGTATATAAAATGCACTATTTATCTATCAAAAAGTGTTTCCCAGCGCTAAACCTTTCATCCAAATTCTAAATTGCTGCATTTGTACATTTCAAAAGCCATTATATAAAGGAATAGTAGTGGTAAAAATAAGACCTCGTGGGTTAAACTAATCTTTTTTTGGGGGGTTAATTCTCCTTTAAGGGGGTGTGGCAGGGGATGTGTCCTATGCCTCCATACTTTAGGCAGTGAGGGATCTTCTCCCCCTGCTCTCTGTCAGAATCTGTAAAGGTATTTCTGTTTTTTTGGGTTTTCTTTGTCCTGACTTTTCTTTTCTTTTTGGACAGATAAGCGCTTTTTACTATTCAATGTGTATGTCTTGCCTATTGGAATTCTAAAATGAGTATGTTCTATTCTAGACCGTGAGATCCGTTCTCTTCTTTGCTATCTTTGAAACCTTGATATAGTCCTGAAGAAACCTAACGGTGAAACGCGTTGAGGCACAAGGGCTCACTGTAAACTCTGTATCATTATATATGATTTTTAACTTTTGAATGCTCTATTCATGTATTGTATTTGTTTAATAAACATTGTTATTTTTCTATACTTTACTATTGTTTCATATGCCTAAAAAGTCTGACCTAGGGATACCTAGTTAGTATCCCTTTTTCTTTTGTGTTTCCAATCTGTAAAGAACGTAACCAGGGCAGGGCTCCGCCCACCCGGTTGCGTCACTCATTCACATAGTTCTGTGAATTGAAGACTACAAGGTCCGGCAACCTTTGCAGCTGTCGGCTTGTAGTTCTCAATGAACTACCACGGCACTGTCGAGCTTTGTGGTAGTTCATTTATGCTTCCTGTTAATGTGTCATTTCTTGGCTATACAATGTACGGCCAAACAGCTTGCGCACAGAGCCTGCAGATTTTTTTAATTTTTTTTACCTGCAAAAAGATGTGCATTTATTTATTTTTTTAAAAAGGTGAACTTATCCTTAAAATGTCTGCTATGGATTTTTAGGGGGAACCTAATGTATTTTTTTTTTTTTTTTTTTTTGACATTTGCAAAGAAAAAAATTATACAGTTTACATTGCTAGCAAGTTACATTTAATTTGCAGGTTTCTTAAAAAATGTCCCCTCCAAAGGTCTCACAAATATGTGCCTTTTTCGTTCAAATCAAAGCCAGAATGGGAAATGTAATTTGCCAGGAATTTTTTTTTGTGTGTGTGTTAGTGTTTTAAAAAAAAACACTGCTTCTAGCTAAATGGAACCAAAAGGATTTTTTTTTTTTTTTGCACTGGTGCATCATCACTCCTTGGCAAATAGAGGGAGAAGAGATGGAAACAGTGACAGATTTTATCTTCCTAGGCTCCAAGATCACAGCAGATGGTGCCATGGAATTTAGAGACACTTGCTTCTTGGGAGGAAAGCAATGGCAAACTAGACATGTGCAATTCGTTTAGTTCCGAATTCTTTTTTTTTTTAACGAATTTCAACAAATTCGGAAATATCCGATTTAACGAAAACTCATTTAACAAATTTTTTCAAAATATTCATAAATTTGTAAATTTGAATATTCAAGAATTCAGATATTCGGAAATCCGAAAATTTGAAAATAAGAACGAAAATTCAAAAGAACGAAAATTAGAAAATCTGAAATATTAACTAATAATAACTTAACTACTATTAATTATTAAATTATAGATATTGGAATTTCCTTTCAAATTTGGCCGTTAGTGAACGCAACGAATACAAATTTATCCGAAGTTATGAATTATCCGAAATAGCAAATGCCGCATCTGAGCGAATGGAACGTAACAAATTAATAATAATAAATAACAATAATAATAATAAAAAAGTTGTATTATTATTAATATTATTAATTTATTCCTTCCATTTGTTTAGATGCGGCATTCATTATTTCGGATAATTTTTAACTTCAGATAAATTCGTATTTGGATTTCGGATTTTCTTTCTTATTTTCAGATTTTCGAATTTTTGGATTTTCTTTTTTACTTTTGGATTTTCGAATTTTCAAATTTTAGAATTTCCAGATTTTTGGGTTTTCACATTTTCGGATTTACGAATTTTCGAACTGTCGAATTGTCAAATTTATGAATTTACGAATTTTTTAAATTTACGAATTTATGAATTTTCGAATTTACAAATGTACGAATTTTTGAATGTACGCATTTTCACATTTGCTAATTCCGAATTTACTAATTACAAATTTTTGAATTTACGAATTTTCGAATTTACGAATTGCGATCGTAAAAAAAACGAAAAAAAAGGAATGAAACGAAAACGAACAAATTTTTCAGCAGTGCACATGTCTATGGCAAACCTAGACAAAGCGCCGTATAGTCAAAGCTATTGTATTCCCAGTAGTAACCTATGGCTGAGAAAGTTGGACCATAAGGAAGACTGAACGCCGAAGAACTGATGCTTTTCAACTATGGTGTTGCGAAGACTCTTGAAAGTCCCTTGGATGGCAAGAAGATCAAACCAGTCAAACTTGAAGGAAATCAACCCTGAATATTCACTGGAAGGACAGATCCTGAAGCTGAAACTCGAATACTTTGGCCACCTAATGCGAAGAGAGGACCCATTGGAAAAGACCCTGATACTGGGAGACATTGAAGGAAAAAAGAGAAGCAGACAACAGAAAACAAGATGGATAGATATCATTGAAATAACGAACATGAAGTTATGCAAGCTCCGGGAGGCAGTGGAGGACAGAAAAGCCTGGCGTGCTATGGTCCATGAAGTCACGAAGAGTCGAGAGAGGTTGTGCACAATGCCGGATCGAGATCGGGCTCAGGTAAGTATTAGGGCTCAGTTGATCCAACTTGTGAGACCCCAAGTTGTGAGAGCTGTCTTAATTAGCACTATTGAAGTAGCTCCGACCTTAGAAAAGCTTCCTATACGACTTCAAGGCGACTTCTATCCGACTTGTGCCCATAGACTTTAATGAAAGTCGCCTCCAACTCAGATCCTCATCTTAATTGATGTGATTTGGATCCCAGGCATTCAGCTTTTAGGTTGCAGCAGTGTGAACAGAGCATTAGTGGGGGCTGGGGGGGGCAAAAGGCAAAACTTTTTTTTTAAATTTTGGATTGAGTGGAGAGGGATTAGAACATCTGCCAGTTTTTATTGCTGTCTGTGCCCCCCATTAAGGAGATTCACCCTCTCTATTTGTCTTTACCATTATCATTAAAGGTGGAAGTAAAAGAAAAACCCAAATTTTGGGTTGTCCCCAGAAAAGTAATAGAGGGGAAATCTTCCAATGGAGAAACTAGTTCTGGTGACCTAGAGGGTCCCCAAGGATTCCCTTAATTTGCAGAGATTTCCTCTCACTTCCTGATTGGCTATGGGACAGGAAGTGATAGGAAATCTCCCCCAATGGGACAATCTGACAGGGGATTTAGGGTAAAATACCTTCTGCCTTTAGAACCACTTTAAAACCCTTTGCCCATTGACGGAACCACTTTGGCACCCCGCTTGGGTGCTTTCTTCCACCAAACAGTGCCTCCTGCCCTCCAAACCATTCCGAGCAAACCGAGAGCTAATACCAGCCATTTTTTACCCCAAGCATTGTACACAGACAAGATGTTGGGATAGAACCAAAGGAATGACTGAAACTCGGACACATACTTTATACCCCACAGGAGGACATTCTCCCTCTTGAGGATGTTAGCATGACAGTGCAAACTTCAAACACCAATCCAATTAACAGCTAAAAATGATACCTATTAAACAGTATATTAACCACTTCAATACCGGGCACTTTCCCCCCTTCCTGCCCAGGCCAATTTTCAGCTTTTAGCGCTGTCACACTTTGAATGACAGCACGGTCATACAACACTGTACTCATATGAAATTTTTATCATTTAAATTTTGTTCCCACAAATAGAGCTTTCTTTTGGTGGTATTTGATCACCTCTGGGGTTTTTATTTTTTGCTAAACAAATTTTAAAAAAAATGAAAATTTTGAAACAAATAAATGTTTTCTTTGTTTCGGTTATAAAATTTTTACTAGCAAAAAAAAATGCTACAAAAGATTTATGGCATTTTTGTAGCATTTTTTTTGCTAGTAATGGCGGTGATCTGCTATAAAAATGCACTGATTACTGTGTAAATGTCAATGGCAGGGAAGAGGTTAACACTAGGGGACGTTCAAGGGGTTAAATGTATGTGTTCCCTAGGGAGTGTTTCTAACTGTGGAGGGGATGGGATTGACTGGAGGAGGAGACATATCGCTGTTCGTAATTACTACGGACAGCAGATATGCCTCTTATCTCCTGTCAGAACGAGGGTTTGTGTGTTTACAACACACAAATCCCTGTTCTGGCTCTCGTGCCCACAATCGTGGGTGGCCCTCGGCGATTGCGTCCCCTGCCGTGCAGCAGGCACACGCGCACGCGCCTGCTATGGCTCTTAAAGGAGTCGACCTTCGGGTACGCCGTTTCGCGGGAACGAACCACTTTGCCAACGTATATGTGCGTGAGCCGGTCAACAAGTGGTTAATATTACACCTTTCCATCCACTCCAGAAGGGAAGCTTTACCGTCCTTATTCAGAGAAGTAATCCAAACCCGTCTCAGCGTTCATTAGGTTGTTGTCCAACTCTATAGAATGATCTGCTCCCTCCATGGGCCATAATCAGTGGGTGGGAGGTTTGCCCCTAGTCCTCTCCAAAAGCCCCTGTCCTGATTGGGTCCGTCACAACTGGCGTTTTTGAAATGACAGATTCGGGGTGCCCATTGATTTTCAATGGGATTTGGGTTCGGCATCCAAACTTTTTTGAAGTCTGCCCGTTCCCTGCTTGAACCGAACCCAGGGCGGTTTGGGCCATCCCTAAATGCCTGTAAGGTCAGGTATTTTAAAGGAACAGTGAGTCTGGTTTACTAAAGAAATAGAGCATGCTCACTTTGCAAAGAGCGCACCCTCATGGGCAAGGAAAATTAAAAACGAGGATTTTCGCTCATATAAGCTAATTAAAAATGTGGTTTGCAGAAGGAAAATGCTCTACGCCTTCGGTAAATCACCACCGTAGATCCAGGAGTGGCATGCAACAACAAGAAAAAAAAAAAAGA
Organism: Aquarana catesbeiana; assembly: GCF_042186555.1. Taxonomy (NCBI): domain Eukaryota; kingdom Metazoa; phylum Chordata; class Amphibia; order Anura; family Ranidae; genus Aquarana; species Aquarana catesbeiana. The sequence goes on along the minus strand of NC_133327.1, from coordinate 682,843,526 downwards.
TAGTGCCTTCTCCATTTGTATGTAAGCACAAAAGCAACAAAAGTTGGATAGATATAAGTTACATTTTATACAATTCACACAAAATAACAATTTGTTGCCACCAAATTAGAGATGTAACAGTTTTCTTCCAATCTGTTCCTAAAAACTTTCCCTGCTTTCCATCAAACCTCCCATTCTGTTTTTTTTTTTTTTTTTTCCTACATAAAAAGAGGCGAAGAGATGAGAATTACAAGGAAAGACAACGGCGCTTTCTAGATGGGAGACCGCAGACTGTTTACAAACATCAAACAGGGGGGGCGCTGATGAGATCACTACCTGAAGGACAATACGCCGCGGTCGCAAGGCTGCATTCACACAAACCGAGCCGAGATGTTCTGGACTCCAGCAGATGGAGGCTTGTGAAGGACAAAGCAGCTTTGAAGGCAATGCGGAGGAATGTTTTTTTGATGAGACGAGAAAAGATACAAATATGTTTTATTTGTGGAATGCAGCTGCAAAAAACGGATTACATTTTCCGTTTCCATGGAATTTAAGGTGCCTTGTTATGTACACGGGAAATGCGATGGAGATATGCCCAAGATATACATCACAAGAGTCAGAAGACCAGATTTCATGACTTTAGCTGCAGATAAATGTATCTGTTAAAATGAACAGTGCTGTCACTTGTCACCTCTATGGATAGGCTGCATTCTCAGTGATGTCATCGATCTAGTGATTGGATAGGCTGCATTCTCAGTGATGTCATTAATCTAGTGAATGGATAGGCTGCATTCTCAATGATGTCACCACTCTCTAGTGAACAGATTGGCCGCATTCTCAGTGATGTCACCGGTCTCTAGTGATTGGATAGGCTGCATTCTCAGTGATGTCACCGCTCTCTAGTGAATGGATAGGCTGCATTCCAGTGATGTCACCACTCTCTAGTGATTGGATAGGCTGCATTCTCAGTGATGTCATCGGTCTCTAGTGATTGGATAGGCTGCATTCTCAGTGATGTCATCGGTCTCTAGTGATTGGATAGGCTGCATTCTCAGTGATGTCATCGGTCTCTAGTGATTGGATAGGCTGCATTCTCAGTGATGTCATCGCTCTCTAATGAATAGATTGGCTGCATTCTCAGTCATCTCTTTGGTTTGGGTGAATGGATGTTGGTTGGTATCTCATTCAGCACCCATCAGGAAAATCAATGATTCTTTAAAAAAAAAAAAATCGTATTCTTTTTCATTTAAATCTGATTTTTTTGATTTGTTATCAAATTTATTTTAATAAAATTCTTTTGGAGTAAAAATCTATTGAAAGATAGTTTTATATTTAAAATGCATTAATAATTTATTTTATTCAGCATGATAATGGAGCTTAGTTATGCAGCATGAGGCTGTATTTTCTGCAATATTTACATTTTTGGTAAACTCATTCAACGAATCCAAACTCTACAAGCTGAGATAACATGCGCTGCATTGATGCATTCGCACAATTTCACAGTAAGCATGAGATAAAACAAAATTTAGGAATACATTCCTTTATCCCATTGTTTTGCAAATCTATGTACACTACAAACTGTATGATTGAATCGGTTCTGATATTGCTGTTTTACTAACCTGACAGCTTATTACTCTAAATAGGAAACCTTCATTTTGTTTGCACATATTAAAGGTTCTAACTACCAGCCGCCGCTGCTTTGTGGTAAGAAGGTTGAAAAAAGCTGATGCGGAGTGTGAAAGGGTCAGAATCTCTGCCAGTTTTTATTACTGTGTTCCTGTTAGGATATTAAGCCTCACTTTGTGTAATTCCTGCAAAAAATGCAAAAAAATAAACTACCATCCCAGCACATAAAATCCTCCACCCCAACATATACACACGCACGAACGTAAACGCATGCGTCGGGGGGGCGCCTATGAGTGAAAAAAGTTGATTGCGATACACATATTACATATCGCCCACTCACGCTGGAATGAGAGCAATCTTTCTAACACCAGACCCCCTCCATAACACTAAACTAAAACCTATAGGGGGGCTTTTGAAGCGTCGCCTATAGAAAATATAGGGTAGTGAAGTTTGACGCCATTTCACGGGCGCACAAAAATTGAAGGTTTGGCCTGTTGGGTATCTATTTACTCGGCGCAACCTCACCTTTTTATACTTTACCGAAAATGAGTGTCGTTTATTGCGTTTGTTTGCCCTAAAATTCACGTTAGTGTTTTTTTTTTTTACTGAAATTTTGCATTTCCTAGAGCTTGGCGGTAATATCGTGTGACATAAAAAAAAATTGCAACTACCACTATTTTATTCTATAGGGTGTCTGCTTTCAGAAAATATATCATATTTGGGGGTTTTGTGTAATCTTCAGGCCTAAAATGATTTTTTTAAACATGTGTGCAAAAAAGAAATAAATAAAATAAAACACGCAAAAACGGGTCTGGCAGCGAAAGGGTTAAAAATGATGATTTTAAATCGAGAAGCAGTCACCTTCCTATATCGCAGTAAAACGCGCTCATTCTAGACGCGCGGGGCGATGCTGCAGGTCGATGTCATTTTCTATGTAAATAACAGACAGAGGAGTCATTACATCAATAAGCGTATTTCACGGAAGACTTTTGTGTAATGAGCTGTGGTAGAACGGGTAGAGTTCACGCCGCGCGCTCCGCTAACAATGTCACTGAAATGATTTCTATTTGTGTAAATACAAACCCGCCATTGTACACATTCCGACTCGTCACCCGGGAATATGGCGGCTCTACAAGCGCAGCCATTGGAAAGAAGTGTTAAATGGGCCTTTAGGTAATTCAGGCTTCATTATCACTCATTGTCCAAGAACACACATTTTTTACCTTTTTCAGATCAAATATAAGAATAAAAGGAAATCATTATATATATTCTACACATTCGGAGTTCTTTTTCTCATTTTGCATTCCCACTGTACATTACCCAATGGCTGTGGAGTCAAAGTGTATAAAAAAATACAATATATTGCAACTTACCAGGCTTTAGACATGGTAGCTGCATTAGTTTTCTTTATTCAAGCTTTTTTATTTTTTTTACTGGTGATCCTGCCAGTACCACACTTTCTGTCCTAGAGTGATACTTCCTGTCCTAGGGATTACACAAAGTGAGGCTGAATATCCTAACAGCAACACAGTAATAAAAACTGGCAGAGATTCTGACCCTTTCACAGTCCGCATCAGCTTTTTCAACCTTCTTACCCCAAAGCAGCGATGGCTGGTATTTTTATTTTTGGGGGGGCGGCAAACATTGACCCTTACATTGCACTTACCGCATTGGTTGCAGGCGGGCGGGCTTCCTACAGGCGGTGGGCAGTGGCCGGGTTGTGGGCTCCTACAGGCGGGTCGCGGGCTCCTATGGGAGGTGGGTTGCGGGCTCCTATGGGCATCGCGTTGCGGGCTCCTACGGGTGGCGGGTCGCAGGCTCCTATGGGTGGGTTGCAGGCTCCTACGGGCGTCGGGTTGCGGGCTCCTATGGGTGGGTTGTGGGTTCCTTTGGGCAGTGGGTTGCGGGCTCCTATGGATGGTGGGTTGCGGGCTCCTATGGGCTGCGGGTTGCAGGCACCTATGGGTGGGTTGTGGGCTCCTTTGGGCAGCGGGTTGTGGGCTCATACGGGCGGCGGCTTGCAGGGTCCTATGGGCGGGTTACGGGCTCCTTTGGGTAGCGGGTTGCGGGCGGTGGGTTGCGGGTTGCGTGCTCCTATGAGCAGCGGGTTGCAGGCTCCTATGGGTGGGCTGCAGGTTCCTTTGGGTGGCGGGTTGGGGGCTCCTATGGGCGGCGGTTGCAGGCTCCTATGGGCGGGTTGCGGGCTCCTTTGGGCAGCAGGTTGCGGGCTCCTATGGGCGTTGGGTTGTGGGCTACTATTGGCGGGTTGTGTGCTCCTACGAGCGGTGGGTTGCGTGCTCCTACGAGCGGCGGGTTGCAGGCTCCTATGGGTGGGTTGCGGGCTCCTATGGGCGGCGGTTGCGGGCTCCTATGGGTGGGTTGAGGGTTCCTTTGGGTAGCGGGTTGCGGGCTCCTACAAGCGGTGGGTTGCAGGCTCCTATGGGTGGGTTGAGGGCTCCTTTGAGCAGCGGGTTGCGGGCTCCTATGGGCAGGTTGCGTGCTCCTATGAGCGGTGGGTTGCAGGCTCCTATGGCTGGTTGCGGGCTCCTATGGGTGGCGGTTTCAGGCTCCTATGGGCAGTGGTTGTGGGCTCCTATGAGCGGCGAGTTGCAGGCTCTTATGGGTGGGTTGCGGGCACCTTTGGGTGGCAGGTTGCGGGCTCCTATGGGCGGGTTACGGGCTCCTATGAGTAGCGGGTTGCAGGCTCCTATGGGTGGGTTGCGGGCTCCTAAGGACAGTGTGCAGTAGCTCCTGTGTCCTCTCTGCATCACGGCGGCTTCTGCCATGCAGCTCCTCCCTCCTCCACCTTGGCATCCAATAGGATCGCCTGTCCTTTCAGCCAATCGGGTGACCAGAATCAAAGCACTGCTTCCTGATTGGACGGGAGGAGGATCAGTGTTACAACAGTAAATATTAATTCGCTGTTGTAACACACATGGGTGGGCTCGTAGCGCACTCTCCGCGACCCTAGCCCACCCTATATTGAAGCCTATTGGAGCCACTTGCTCTAATTGGTGCTTCAAAAAAACAGCCCCCCCACATTGGAATCCATGTGCCGGTGTCCTGAAAGGGGCCGAACGCATGAATAGGGAAGGCGGCGATGGACAGGGCGGGGCAGCGCCCGTGCGCTCTTAATGGTCGGGCTGCCCCAAAGGAATCCTTACAATGATTTTTAGTCTCAGGGAACCCTTGCTAAGATTAGTCCATTGGTGGCCATTGGGAAAATGCCTCTTACATTGGTGGTGGCCAGCGGAAAAAATGCCCCTCCTACAGTACTGGCCAGAATGCCACCTTTAGAGTCATGCCGCTGGCTCTGCCAAGTGGCCTTGGACCTAGAACAATCCAAGAACCATCACATGAGTCAGTTGACCCTAGCTCAAGGAATCATAGGGGCCCCGTGGGGGGGAACCTTGGTTGAGAATGGCTGGTTTACAGTAAAAATGACTGCAGTCCACCTTAAAGTGGTAGTAAACTCTGTTCTATAGTAAGACTTACCTGTAGGTATAGTGAATATCTCCTGAACTTGCACAGTTTAGGAGATATTTAGAGTGCATGCAGCCCATGACATCACCGGCGCATGCTCTCTGAAGGGCCGGCTTACAGTGCTGGACCTTCAGAGCCCGTGCCGTAAACGGCGGCTGACGTCATTGCATCCTCGGAAGCTCATGTAGCCGGAATTCGCAAACCCGGAAGGAAGACCCGGGGGCAGATATCAGCCCTCTCGGCGGTGCAGGGCCGATCCTAGGGTCACCGGCGCCTGGGTGCAGAAATATTTCTGGCGCCCCCACATGGGCGTGGTCATCTTACCAACTCCTCCCCTTTACAAATGTTTCTATGGCAATGACTCAAACACAGAGATGCTCTCCTAAGAACTCTTTGTTACCCTAGGATCCTCCCATGATCTTTTAACAATAAAAAAATACAGGAAGAGCGTACACTAATGAGACCTGGAGGGGAGTCTCTCTGATGCACACAAAGAGGGCTTCTGTTAGAGAGTCTGTTAGAAAGAACCCCCAGACATAGTACAGGAGATGATCAGAGATTGCAGACATAATACAGGAGATGATCAGAGACTGCAGACATAATACAGGAGATGATCAGAGACTGCAGACATAGTACAGGAGATGATCAGAGACTGCAGACATAATACAGGAGATGATCAGAGACTGCAGACATAGTACAGGAGATGATCAGAGACTGCAGACATAGTACAGGAGATGATCAGTGACTGCAGACATAGTACAGGAGATGATCAGAGACTGCAGACATAGTACAGGAGATGATCAGAGATTGCAGACATAATACAGGAGATGGTCAGAGACTGCAGACATAATACAGGAGATGATCAGAGACTGCAGACATAATACAGGAGATGATCAGAGACTGCAGACATAGTACATATTGGCCGATCGGCCCTCTCACCTGACCCAGCGATACAGCAACGGTTCCTCTGATCAGGAGTCAGCTCACTCTGAATTGCCCATGGTGACTCCGCTGTATTCCTGCAATGACTCCATTCCTTTCAATGCCAGCGATGGCGCTAGGCTGTGTGGCTTTCCCTCTGGTGGCGCAGGGCAGCGGGGTTCTCTCTCTGATGGTGTTCTCTCAGCACTGTCCTCTCCCTCTTGAGTCCTGGGTGTACTTCCCTGAAAACTTTCCCAGGCTCCTGTCTCTCTCTCTCTCTTTCCCATTCAGCTGAGCATGCTGTGTGGGCTGCAGTTTCCGTGTTACAGTGGGGCTGCCAGTTTTCGGGACTATATGTCCCACAATCCTCTTCTCTGCTCCTTTTTTCTTTTCCATTAGGACAGACCCCCCTCCATTAGTACAGACCCCCCAGGACAGACCCCCCCTCCATTAGTACAGACCCCCCCATTAGTTCAGACCCCCCTCCATTAGTAGAGACCCCCATATTAGTACAGACCCCACCATTAGTACAGATCCCCCTCCATTAGTACAGACCCCATTAGTACAGACCCCCCCTCCATTAGTACAGACCCCACCTCCATTAGTACAGACCCCCTCATTAGTACAGACCCCCCCATTAGTACAGACCCCCCAGGACAGACCCCCCTCCATTAGTAGAGACCCCCATATTAGTAAAGACCCCCCCCCTCCATTAGTACAGACCCCATTAGTACAGACCCCCCCTCCATTAGTACAGACCCCATTAGTACCTACCCCCCTCCATTAGTACAGACCCCCCCTCCATTAGTACAGACCCCCCTCCATTAGTACAGACCCCATTAGTACAGACCCCCAGGACAGACCCCCCTCCATTAGTACAGACCCCCCAGGACAGACCCCCCCTCCATTAGTACAGACCCCCCATTAGTACAGACCCCCATATTAGTACAGACCCCACCATTAGTACAGACCCCCCCTCCATTAGTACAGACCCCACCTCCATAAGTACAGACCCCCTCATTAGTACAGACCCCCCCATTAGTACAGACCCCCCAGGACAGACCCCCCTCCATTAGTAGAGACCCCCATATTAGTAAAGACCCCCCCTCCATTAGTACAGACCCCATTAGCACATACCCCCCCCCTCCATTAGTACAGACCCCCCCTCCATTAGTACAGACCCCATTAGTACAGACCCCCTCTCCATTAGTACAGACCCCCCAGGACAGACCCCCTCTCCATTAGTACAGACCCCCTCTCCATTAGTACAGACCCCCCTCCATTAGTACAGACCCCCCAGGACAGACCCCCCCTCCATTAGTACAGACCCCCCAGGACAGACCCCCCTCCATTAGTACAGACCCCCCCAGGACAGACCCCCTCTCCATTAGTACAGACCCCCCAGGACAGACCCCCCTCCATTAGTAGAGACCCCCATATTAGTACAGACCCCACCATTAGTACAGATCCCCCCTCCATTAGTACAGACCCCATTAGTACAGACCCCATTAGTACAGACCCCCTCTCCATTAGTACAGACCCCATTAGTACAGACCCCCCCATTATTAGTACAGCCCCCTCCATTAGTACAGCCCCCCTCCTTTAGTACAGCCCCCCTCCATTAGTACAGCCCCCCCTCCATTAGTACAGCCCCCCCTCCATTAGTACAGCCCCCCCTCCATTAGTACAGCGCCCCCTCCATTAGTACAGCGCCCCCTCCATTAGTACAGCCCCCCTCCATTAGTACAGCCCCCCTCCATTAGTACAGCCCCCCCTCCATTAGTACAGCCCCCCTCCATTAGTACAGCCCCCCTCCATTAGTACAGCCCCCCCTCCATTAGTACAGCATCACCTCCATTAGTACAGCCCCCCTCCATTAGTACAGCATCCCCTCCATTAGTACAGCCCCGCCTCCATTAGTACAGCCCCCCTCCATTAGGGTACATATATACACCCGGGCGGCAGCTGAAGAGGAGAGAACAGTGTGCAGCCAGCCGCGCCGCCCGGGTGAAGAGCAGAGGAGTTTAAAGTAGGCAGGAGTGGGAGACACAGAGCAGAATGTGTCGGGCACATACCGCTCCTCCGCTCCTCCACTACCCCCCCCCGCGCGACATCACTGTACGGCTGGTCTCTCTCCATGCAGAGACCAGCCGCTCAGGAGGGAGGGGCTTGAGCAGCACACACAGCGGCGGCGGCGCCTTTCTTCTTTTAACACCGGCGGAGAGCGCCGCTGCCGGACGCAATCAAGAGGAGGAGGAGGAGGGAAGGGAGCACTCTGGAGCTTCAGCGCCCCCACCTCTCTGGCGCCTGGGTGCACTGCACCCCGTGCACCCCATCTAGGACCGGCCCTGCAGCGGTGACATTGTGACGCTGGAGGGCTTCATGCTAAGGTAAGTCTCTCATAATGTGCTAGTGTGCAATGCATTATCTCTTGCAGAGATTTTTGTTTTTTTAACCACATGCAATTTACTACTGCTTTAAGTAATATTGTTTGTAAAGTATGACTAAATACCAAAAAAAAAAATATTTTTTTTATTATCTATTATAAGAAATTGTGAGTAAGGACATCTAATGGGATGCAAATAATAGTTACTTTGATGGAACATTGTATGTGCGATGATAAGCAGACGTCTTCAGCTCATCAGCCATAAGAAAGCAAATACGAAGGTGTCAGATTTACCAAGAATTCAAGAGATCTCAGGGGATAGCCCCCCCTCCACAGTATAGAGCCCCCCTCCACAGTACAGAGCCCCCCTCCACAGTACAGAGCCCCCTCCACAATACAGAGCCCCCTCCACAATACAGAACCCCCCCTCCACAGTACAGATCCCCCTTCACAATACAGAACCCCCCTCCACAGTACAGAGCCCCCCTCCACAGTACAGAGCCCCCTCCACAATACAGAAACCCCCCTCCACAGTACAGAACCCCCCTCCACAGTACAGATCCCCCTTCACAATACAGAACCCCCCTCCACAGTACAGAGCCCCCCTGCACAGTACAGAGCCCCCTCCACAGTACAGATCCCCCTTCACAATATAGAACCCCCCCTCCACAGTATAGATCCCCTCCACAGTACAGATCCCCCTCCACAGTAAAGATCCCCCCTCCACGGTACAGAGCCCCCCTCCACAGTACAGAGCCCCCCTCCATGGTACAGAGCCCCTTCCGCAGTACAGATCCCCCCTCCACAGTACAGATCCCCAACAGTACAGAGCCCCCCTCCACAGTACAGATCCCCCACAAAACAGAGCCCCCCGACAGTACAGATCCCCCACAGTACAGAGCCCCCCTCCACAGTACATATCTTCCACACTGCAGAGCCCCCCTCCACAGTACAGATTCCCAACAGTACAGAGCCCCCCATCCACAGTACAGAGCCCCCTCTACAGTACAGAGTCCCCCCTCCACAGTACAGATCTTCCACAGTAGATAGCCCCCCTCCACAGTACATATCCCCCTCCACGGTACAGATCCCCCTCCATGGTACAGAGCCCCCCTCCACAGTACAGAGCCCCCCTCCACAGTACAGAGCCCCCACAGTAGAGAACCCCCATCCATAGTACAGAGCCCCCTCCACAGTACAGAGCCCCCTTCACAGTATAGAGCCCCCCTCTACAGTACAGAGCCCCCCTCCACGGTACAAAGCCCCCTCCACAGTACAGAGCCCCCCTCCACAGTACAGAGCTCCCCTCCACAGTACAGAGCCCCCCTCCACAGTACAGGGCCCCTTCACAGTACAGAGCCCCCCTCCACAGTACAGAGCCCCCCTCCACGGTACAAAGCCCCCTCCACAGTACAGAGCCCCCTTCACAGTACAGAGCCCACTCCCCTCCACAGTACAGAGCCCCCCTCCACAGTTCAGAGCTCCCCTCCACAGTACAAAGCCCCCCTCCACAGTACAGGGCCCCTTCACAGTTCAGAGCCCCCCTCCACAGTACAGAGCCCCCTCCACGGTTCATATCCCCCTCCACAGTACAGAGCCCCCCCACAGTACAGATCCCCCTCCACAGTACAGAGCCCCCCTCCACAGTACAGAGCCCCCTTCACAGTACAGAGCCCCCCTTCACAGTACAGATCCCCTCCACAGTACAGAGCCCCCCTCCATGGTACAGAGCCCCCTCCACAGTACAGAGCCCCCCTCCACGGTACAGAGCCCCCCTCCACGGTACAGAGCCCCCTCCACAGTACACAGCCCCCCTCCAGAGTACAGATCCCCCTCCACAGTACAGAGCCCCCCTCCACAGTACAGAGCCCCCTCCACGGTACAGAGCCCCCTCCATGGTACAGAGCCCCCTCCACGGTACAGAGCCCCCTCCACGGTACAGAGCCCCCTCCACGGTACAGAGCCCCCTCCTCTCCACAGTACAGAGCCCCCTCCCCTCCACAGTACAGATCCCCCTCCACAGTACAGAGCCCCCCTCTATAGTACAGAGCCCCCCTCCATAGTACAGACCCCCCTCCATAGTACAGAACCCCCCCTCCACAGTACAGATCCCCCCTCCACAGTACAGATCCCCCCTCCACAGTACAGATCCCCCTCCACAGTACAGAGCCCCCCTGCACAGTACAGAGCCCCCTCCACGGTACAGAGCCCCCTCCACGGTACAGAGCCCCCTCCCCTCCACAGTACAGAGCCCCCTCCCCTCCACAGTGCAGATCCCCCTCCACAGTACAGAGCCCCCCTCTATAGTACAGAGCCCCCCTCCATAGTACAGAGCCCCCCTCCATAGTACAGAACCCCCCCTTCACAGTACAGAGCCCCCCTTCACAGTACAGATCCCCTCCACGGTACAGATCCACCCTCCACGGTACAGAGCCCCCCTCCATGGTACAGAGCCCCCTCCACAGTACAGAGCCCCCCTCCACAGTACAGAGCCCCCTCCACAGTACAGAGCCCCCTCCACGGTACAGAGCCCCCTCCACGGTACAGAGCCCCTTCACAGTACACAGCCCCCCTCCAGAGTACAGATCCCCCTCCACAGTACAGAGCCCCCCTCCACAGTACAGAGCCCCCTCCACGGTACAGAGCCCCCTTCACGGTACAGAGCCCCCTCCACGGTACAGAGCCCCCTCCCCTCCACAGTACAGAGCCCCCTCCCCTCCACAGTGCAGATCCCCCTCCACAGTACAGAGTCCCCCTCTATAGTACAGAGCCCCCCTCCATAGTACAGAGCCCCCCTCCATAGTACAGAACCCCCCTCCACAGTACAGATCCCCAACAGTACAGAGCCCCCCTCCACAGTACAGATCCCCCACAGTACAGAGCCCCCCCTCCACAGTACAGATCTTCCACAATACAGAGCCCCCCTCCACAGTACAGATTCCCCACAGTACAGAGTCCCCCCTCCACAGTACAGATCTTCCACAGTAGATAGCCACCCCCCTCCACAGTAGAGAGCCCCCCTCCACAGTACAGAGCACCCCTCCACAGTACAGATCCCCCTCCACAGTACAGATCCCCCCTCCACAGTACAGATCCCCCCTCCACAGTACAGATCCCCCCTCCACAGTACAGAGCCCCCCTCCACAGTACAGAGCCCCCCTCCACAGTACAGAGCCCCCCCCTCCACAGTACAGGGCCCCCTCCACAGTACCGATCCCCCACAGTAGAGAGCCACCCTCCACAGTACAGAGCCACCCTCCACAGGGTAGGTCTCCCACATTACAGATCCCCCTCCACAGTACAGCCCCCTCCACAGTACAGCAGTGCCTTTTTAATCTGGATTGCCTGCCACCAACACCCCCTGCCTCCCTCCCCTTCTGCCACCATCAACCCCTGCTTTCACAATCACCCTCTGCCACCATCCCTCTCTGCCTCCATCACCCCCTGCCTCCATCCATCCCCCTCTGCCACCAACACCCCCTTCCTCCATCCCCCGGCTCCTGCGGCCTGCCACCATCACCTGCTGTCACTGTCGGCTGGGCTATGGGCTGTCACTCCGTCCCCAACTCCCCGTGGACTCTGGAATCTGGATTGCCTGCCACCAACATCCCTGCCACCACCCCCTCTGCTACCATCACCCTCCCCCTCTGCCACCATCACCCCTGCCTCCATCACACCCTGCCACCATCCACCCTCTGCCTCCACCCCCCTCTGCCACCATCACCCCCTGCCTCCATCCATCCCCCTCTGCCACCATCACCCCCTGCCACCAACACCCTCTGCCACCATCAACCCCTGGCTCCATCCCCCTCTGCCACGATCAGCCCTGCCTCCATCCATATAAATAAAATAGGTGCAGCGCTAAAAACAAAAAAACCAAAGAGTGTATAGAATACAATATTCCAGGGATAGGGGAATAACAATATGGTAATCCTAAAAATAATGAAGAGCACAAAAAAATGTCCAGATATAAAAAATGTCCAGATAAGAAGACATCCACCAGGCAAACGTGATGATCACAGCAAAAGTGTGTAGCTGATAGAAGAACCCTTCACCATGAACCAAATGGCCTCTCACCTGGTCACAAGGACCCTTCTCATAAGGGTCAAACAAGCATTCCCATAGGGATCAGCAGATGAAAAGGTCCAAAGGCAAGGGACTCCCGTCTAGGCGCAGGGCAGCTTAGAAACTAAGAGCCCAATCTTCACCCTTCACGGCGGGTTCCTGTCACTTGAGGACCTTCAAGGACTGGGTACCCTTTTCACGTTTAGGGTCCACTCCTTTGGACCTGTACAGCACCCTGCAGGAATGCCTTAGCACTGTGGTGTCAAGGATTCCACTTTGCAGGGTCCAGCGCCTGGAGGCCGCATTACTGGCAAAACCTTATAGGATCTTGAGTCTTCTTTGCGAGGCTTGGGTACTAAGCATATAAAGCCTGTGTCAAATGGATCCGATCGGTCAATCGCTTGATTCATTTAAGAACCGTCTGTGGGACTAGAGACCTGAGCTCAGAGAGCTCAAACAAACCATGCCATCCACCTTGCAGACACTGTTTTTTTTTTACCAGTGTCTGCAAGGGAAATGTAGTTCCAAAACATCTGGAGTGCCAAGGTTCACCATCACTGCCTTAGACAATCTTGCCTTGTAACTTGTTTCTGGTGAACCTTGAACCCTTCGCTGCTCCCATGAACGTCTTATTTAACTCATACAAGCCAGTAATCCCTTCCAGAACTATGAAAGTCCTCTATGGTGGAAAGCAGGAAGGACAGCAGCAAGTCCAGATGCTAGGCAGATGCAGCTCTCCTCAGACGGGGTAATCCAATTGGTACTGCAAAAAACAAACGGACAAGAAGGTGCACGCACTTAGCGCATTACCGAAAAACATTTATTCAATATAAAAACAGGTATAAGTGAATACTTACTACACCACATAATGGCATGCAGTGTGGACACAGACGCAATGGACATCAACATCAAAAAGGTGTAGAACTGACGCGTTTCGGGGGCTTACCCCCTTCCTCAGAGCTTGGCTACCAGACTCTGTTTTTATATTGAATAAATGTTTTTTGGTAATGCACTAGTTGCGTTCGCCTTCTTGTCCGTTTGTTTTTTGTAGTCTCATTTAAGCCGTGCCTTTGCACTTCCTGTTTACCAGATTATTGTGCTTTTTCCAGCCAATATCTTGCTCTTGTCACTCTTGCTGCCGCCCGTACCTTCGCTACCGATCATTACTGACCTTTGGCTTGTTCCTCGACTATGCTTCTGCTTGATCCAAACCTGCAACCACTTGTTACTGACCTTTGGCTTGTTCCTCGACTACGCTTCTGCTTGATCCCAACCTGCAACCCCTTGTTACTGACCTTTGGCTTGTTAACTATGGTTCTGCTTGATCCCAACCTGCTATATCTGCTACTGGACCCCAGCTTGTCACCTCCTGGTGGGGCATTCCTGAGGACTGTGACCTGATACCAACACACAGCCAATCCCATCTCCACCATCAGGAGCTCTGGTGAATACCAGTTAGTGCTTAGACTCTGCACCTTGGGTGAGTCTGCGTCATCCGTCAGGGTAAGCTGCTTTTACACCTACAGTATCCTCATGGTTGGTGGATGCTTCTCCGCTGCTATAGCTACTGGTCTCCAAGCCTGACTCCAGGCCATGACATAGACTTTGTTCTTGTCTCGGGCTGCTGCTTCTCTGATGGCCTCTGGGAGGACTCTCAGTGGGTGACAAAACTCTAGGGTGGGTATTGAGGAGAGTTGACATGAAAGGGTCAAATCAAAATGTTCATATAACAAAGGTATCAAATGAAGCCAACAAGTTTCGGGGGAAATGCCTTACCCTTCTTCAGGGCTGAAACCGTGGGTATGAATTTACTCATAATAAGATACAATTAGTAGACTTATGTAAGGGACTGATACAAAATTGTCAAACTTAGACAAATTGCAAGCTGTCAGCATTGTTCCCTGCACTATTGAAGTCGGGCTAAGGTCAGTTTTTTAGTATACAAGGCTATAAAGAACACTATATTACCAAAAGTATTGGTGCGCCTGGCTTTTCCACACACATAAACTTTAATGGCATCACAGTCTTAGTCCGTAGGGTTCACTATTCAGTTGGCCCACCCCCTTTGCAGCTATAACAGCTTCAACTCTTCTGGGAAGGCTGTCCACAAGGTTTAGGAGTGTGTCTATAGGAATGTTTGACCATTCTTCCAAAAGCTCATTTGTGGCGTCAGGCACTGATGTTCAATGAGAAGGCCTGGCTCACAGTCTCCGCTCTAATTCATCCTAAAGGTATCCTATCGGGTTGAGGTCAGGACTCTGTGTAGGCCAGTCAAGTTCCTCCACCCCAAACTAGCTCATCCATGTCTTTATGGAACTTGCTTTGTGCACAGGTCCAAATCATTTGGTGGAGGGGGGATTATGGTGTGGGGTTGTTTTTCAGAGGTTGGGCTTGGCGCCTTAGTTCTAGTGAAGGGAACTCTTAAGGCGTCAGGATACCAAGACATTTTGGACAACTTCATGCTCCCAACTTTGTGGGAACAGTTTGGGGATGGCCCCTTCCTGCGCACCAGTGCACAAAGCAAGGTCCATAAAGACATGGATGAGCGAGTTTGGGATGGAGGACCTCAACCCGATAGAACACCTTTGGGATAAATTGGAGCGGAGACTGTGAGCCAGGCCTTCTCGTCCAACATCACTGCCTGACCTCACAAATGCGCTTCTGGAAGAATGGTCAAACATTCCCATAGACACACTCCTAAACCTTGTGGACGGCCTTCTCAGAAGAGTTGAAGCTGTTATAGCTGCGAAGGGTGGGCCAACTCAATATTGAACCCTACGGACTAAGACTGGGATGCCATTAAAGTTCACGTGCGTGTAAAGGCAGGCGTCTCAATACTTTTGACAATATCGTGTATTTAGGGTTGCAGCAAGGGGGTGTCTTCTGGAAAAACGTGTTGCCGTGTTTCTCATCTCGGTATTTATAAATGATGGTGGAATAGAATGTGATCATTACATATTCATGCCTTTCAGTAGGACTCATGTAACAACCCACGATCCCGTGTCTCCAAGGCTCAGCAATACAATAACCTCGTTTACCGAATAACACTTTGCACATCCCGGTATGAGCTCGGATTGGGGTACACGGTAATACAATTATGGAGCGCCTGGTGACACGCCTTACATTACATTCCTCATCCCGCCAGGAATTCTTCCACTTCATTTCCCATGTAACATGCTGGAAGGATAATTGAAATGGGAGAATAATTACTCTCATTTGTGGCTGCGGTGAAAAAGGAAGGCGTGCGATCGCTGTAATGACACCGGCGTGTTTCCGTGTAGCTGGGGGGGGGGGGGGGGGGTTGAAGGATTGGATGCATTACTGCAGAATTGATATTGATTCCAATAAGTGCGACCTGCAACCGTCTCCCTCAGCGATGAAATAAAGGTGAAATCTCCGGAGCGCCAATCCTGATATGATTACTTCTGTTAGTAAAAAAAAACGGATTTGCGTCAACAGGGGCCCCTTGCCGCACATATAACCAGACATTCCCGGGAAAATGGACGTTTTAAGAGCCGCGCGTGAATCTTCAGATAATTCAACTTCTTCGCTGTATAATCCAGAATCACCAGCCAGTCCTGTTCTCCGAGACCAGGGCCATTCCCGCCGGCCCAAAGGATTCTGGGTGAAAAGAACACTGTGTTGCCATGAGCAACGTCAGTAATAGTAACCCTTATCAGACATGTGCAGAACCGAAACATTTGTTTCAATTCGTTTCTTTTCGTTATTTACGTAAATTCATTTAATTCCGTTTTCGGAATTCGTTTTGTTTATTCGAATCGTTTTCAAATTTTTCAAATTCCAATTCTGGTCGATGCGAAAAGTTTTTCGAATTCGAATGGTTTTCCAATTTCCGAAGAGAATAAAATAGAACAGAAAATAAAAGGAATAGAATAGAAAAAAAATAGAATAGAATAGAAAAGAACAGAAAATAAAAGAATAGGATATAATAGAGTAAAACAGAACCAAATAGGATAGAAAATAAAAGATCAGGATATAATGGAATGGAATAGAATAGAAAGATTAATACAAAGAATAATAATTAAAAAAAAGATTAGAATAAAATAGATTATAACCATCTTCTGAAATTTGAATAGAAAAGAATAGAATTAAAAATGCAATAGAATAGAATAGTAACAATATAACCATTTTCCAAAATTCAAATACTGTAGAATCAATTCGAATTTGAATAGAATATAAAAGAATAGAGTAGAATAGAATAGAAACACAATAGTATAGAAAAAAAAAACAGAATAGAATAGAACGAATATAACCATCTTCCTATTCTAATCTATTCTTTTCTATTCTATTCAAATTAAAATTGATTCTATTTGAATTTGGGGAAATGGTTATATGCTTTCTATTCTAATCTATTCTATAGTTTTTTTTTTTTATTATATTCTTTTTTTATTTGTTTATTCTATTCTATTATTTTATTTTCTATTCTATTCATTTTCTATTCAAATTTATTCAATTTGAAATTCAAATTTCGGAAGATGGTTATATTCTTTCTATTCTATTCTTTTCTATTCTATTCTTTTCCTTATGTATTCAAATTTATTCTATTTGAAATTTGAATTCCAGAAGACGGTTATATTCGTTATTTACATAAATTTGTTTAGCTAAATTTGTTTCATTCATTTAATTCATTTTCGGAATTAATTTAGTTTATTCGTTTTGGAATCAATTTCGAATAGTTTTCAAATTCGAATAAGTTTTCCAATTTTGCAAAGAGAATAAAATAGAATGGAAAATAGAGGAATAGAATAGAAAAAAAAAATCTATTCCTTTATTTTCTATTCTATTTTATTCTCTTTGGAAATTGGAAAACGATTCAAATTCGAAAAGTTTTCAAATTCGAGTTTAAAAACTGTTTGCATTTGAAAAGGTTTCAAATTAGAATTTGAAAACGAATCAAAGTATTCGAAAATGATTCAAATTCGAATTGGAAACCAGTGGTTTCCAATTCGAATTCGGATCATTTTCAAATACATTTCGATTTCGAATAGTTTTCTAATTTCCAAAGAAAAAAAATAGAATGGAAAATAAAGGAATAGAATAAAAATTTGAAAACAAATAAACGAAATGAATTCTGGAAACTAATTAAACAAACTAAACTAATTTATGTAAATAACAAATCGAAACAATTTTTTTTTTCTACTGGTTTCCAATCCACATGTAGATGTTTTTAACGGTTCGGCTTTTAAAAATAAAAAAAATAATAACAAACATGTTATACTTACCTGCTCTGTGTAATGGTTTTGCATCCTCTTCTTCTCGAGTCCTCCGGCTGGCGCTCCTGGCTCCTCCCCCTTGACCGGTGCCCTCCAATTATCAAGCCACTTGCTATTGGGTCACTGGTGTGTGCTCGCTTCCCAGCCCCGCTCTATGCATCCATAAGACACAGAGGCGAGGCGAGGCCCCGCCCTCCACTCTCCTCATTGGCTCCCGCTGCTGTATCTCAGCCAATGCGGAGAGGGAGTCCTGGGACAGCTCTTGTGCATATCGCTGGATCAAAAGGAGGCTCAGTTGAGTATTTGGGGGGCTGTGGGGTCTGTGGGGGGGGGGGGGAGCAGCACACAGAATGTTTTTTACTTTCCTGCATAGAATGCAACCTTCAGCTTATACAAACCTCCCCCGAAATGATATATTTTCTGAAAGCAGAGACCCTGAAGAATAAAATGATGGTAATTGCATTATTTTATGTTGCACATAAGCTGCAAAGTTGAATAAAGAAACCAGTCCACCCAGTTGAACCTGCGTGTGTTGGTGTTTATGTCTCTACCACTTCCCATATCTCTGTATACTGTCTATAGAAAACCTTTGGGATGAATTAGAGCAGAGACTGTGACCCAGACCTTCTCATCCAACATCAGTGCCTGACCTTACAAATGCTCTTCTGGAAGAATGGTCAAAAATTCCCATAGACACACTCCTAAACCTTGTGGATGGCCTTCCCAGAAGAGTTGAAGCTGTTATAGCTGCAAAGAGCGGAGCCAATTCAATATTGAACCCTACGGACTAAGACTGGGATGTCATTAAAGTTCATGTGCGTGTAAAGGCAGGCGTCACAATACTTTTGACAATATAGTGTGTGTATATAGCTGTATCATCTCCTCTTAAACGTCTCTTCTCCTGGGCTATTTATCAAATGCTTATTTGAAGGAAAAAATATGCTGAATTGTAGTGCAAACAAGCACAAGTATTGTACTAAATTTTTTCGGAAATTTTAACAGATTGGATTGTGTCAAGTAAATAGATACCAAACATGTCAAGCCTTACACATTTGCATTTGCCAGTGAAGTTAGTCTGACGTTCATAACAATACCTCGTGTGTGTGGCTCAATTGATGTTTATCTACATGAGCTCACCCTATGCTGTGCCTTTTCTACGGGGTGTGTGTGGTGGTGATGGGGGTGCTTTAACCACTTCCCGCCCACACTATAGACAACAGATGGCTAACGCGCGGGCTTCCAGTTCTAGGGGGCGGGGGCGTCCATGGACATCCTCCCAGAGCCCCGCCTCCCACATGCCCCCTGGGAGCACTCATTGGGCGCGCTCTGTGACCGCTGTGTTCTCTGCTGGTTATCGTCAGTCCTTTCCTCACACGCTGTGTCTGTGTAAGGAAAGGAGCAGCGATAACTGACAGGGCTGTCAGTACATTGTTTACACTGATTATCAGAGCAGCCCCTTCTGTGCCAATCAGTGCCGCCTCGGTGCAGCCCATCAGTGCCGCCTCATCAGTGCAGACTCATCAGTGCACATCAGTGCCCATCAGTGCCTCCTCCTCAGTGCCATCTCATCAGTGCCTCTTCATCAGTGCCCATCAGTGTCTCCTCATCGGAGCCTCCTCATCAGTGCCCACCAGTGCTGCCTCCTCAGTGCCCATAAGAGCCTCCTCATCAGTGCCCACCAGTGCTGCCTCCTCAGTGCCCATCAGAGCCTCCTCATCAGTGCCCACCAGTGCCTCCTCATCAGTGCCCATCAGTGCCTCCTCATCAGTGCCCATCAGTGCCCACCAGTGCCGCCTCCTCAGTGCCCATCAGAGCCTCCTCATCAGTGCTCATCAGTGCCTCCTCATCAGTGCCGCCTCCTCAGTGCCCATCAGAGCCTCCTCATCAGTGCCTATCAGTGCCTCCTCATCAGTGCCCATCAGAGCCTCCTCATCAGTGCCCATCAGAGCCTCCTCATCAGTGCCCATCAGTGCCTCCTCATCAGTGCCCATCAGTGCCTCCTCCTCAGTGCCATCTCATCAGTGCCTCTTCATCAGTGCCCATCAGTGTCTCCTCATCAGAGCCTCCTCATCAGTGCCCACCAGTGCTGCCTCCTCAGTGCCCATCAGTGCCTCCTCATCAGTGCCCACCAGTGCCGCCTCCTCAGTGCCCATCAGAGCCTCCTCATCAGTGCCCATCAGTGCCTCCTCATCAGTACCCATCAGTGCCTCCTCATCAGTGCCCATCAGAGCCTCCTCATCAGTGCCCATCAGAGCCTCCTCATCAGTGCCCATCAGTGCCTCCTCATCAGTGCCCACCAGTGCCGCCTCCTCAGTGCCCATCAGAGCCTCCTCATCAGTGCCTCCTCATCAGTGCCCATCAGTGCCGCCTCCTCAGTGCCCATCAGAGCCTCCTCATCAGTGCCCACCAGTGCCTCCTCATCAGTGCACGCCAGTGCCCTCTCATCATTGCCAATTAGAGCCTCCTCATCAGTGCCGCCTCCTCAGTGCCCATCAGAGCCTCCTCATGAGTGCCCACCAGTGCCTCCTCATCAGTGCCCACCAGTGCTGCCTCCTCAGTGCCCATTAGAGCCTCCTCATCAGTGCCCACCAG